>NC_090246.1:86754318-86954318 GCF_037325665.1 Littorina saxatilis | reverse complement strand
TATTGCCCTTGACTCAACTCATCTCCAGGCAATTGACTGCATAATCAAGAGGTGCACGAAAGTCAGAGCAACATTCTTCTTCTAATTACATAAGTGCTAACGCGTCTGCTGAAGACTAAATTCGAAAGGCGGCGCCGTTTTTGAAGCTAATAACGACGCTCGTTTTAGCCTCGGCGCATTTGAGACATAGTGGAATAATCTTCCTATTTTTGCACCTGTTCAAGCGACATTTCGTAAATGTTCTTATTCTGACGTTATGTGGTAATTGGTGCACGTCTTAATTAAACAGGTGGCATTGCTTTGCCATTGAACTCACACGTCGCTTCAGTTGTCATGCTCTAGTTCTTCTAAGATGATCTCATTATAACTAGTTAAAGTGGCAATTACAATTTTTTAATCTTAATTTTCATCTTCAAAATGAATGTTTCACACACGCACACTATGAACATTCACCGCACAATGAACATTTACGCTACTGTCCACTTCTCATATGCACAAACATTTTTTTAAAGGTACTGAACTTGTCAAATCCAGGTGCACGGAGCCCCTGGGGCTTTTAGTCATACCTCAGGCAGCTATCCGTTAGAAGAACTACCAAGTTTCATTGGCTTGCACCCAAAGAGTCAAGAACTGCGATTTTTTGACGAATTAATTTCGTACTCGGACCCGGCTGGTCTTGACCTATTTTTGGATCTAAATTTAGATCAGGTAGATCACCACATCATGCACAAAAAGACACGTCACTAGCAAACTATGTCAGACGTCATCATGAGTTTGTGTCAAACAAAATGGAGGCCGGAATCACTCAGTTGAATCGAACTCCGACCAAACACCAACGTAATAACTAGGTTAATGTATGCACTCGCGTGAACAAGAAACTGTCGAGCTTCACAGATGTCGTCGTTGGGTAGTTTTGGGTTTGTTTTACTACCATAGGAGGATTTTTGAACTGTAAAATAATGCACTCAGCTGCAACAAAAACGCAAAACGAAGGCTGTGAGCTGCACTGTGCCTTTAACAAAACGATTGACTCGATCATCTATTTCTTTCAGTTCCAATTTAATTCCATTTAATTCCATTAGGTATGTTCGTACCGAAAAATCAGACTTCCCATGAAGGTCGTAAGGCAGATAATCATATGAGCTTTTCTGAAGATGTGTTGCTCTTATTTGAAGATGTGTGTGAAAGTAGTCAGGGTCTGTAATTTCCGCCTGATTTCCAACAACCGCGATTTCATGAGCCGATTGCCGTTTTGGGGCAATGATCGATGATGTAGTACAGGCAGTAATTACTGGTTTTAACGGCTACTACAGGGTTCTTGCGAAACGTGTGCAGGATTTCTATGTATTGAAGCTATCCTTTTGGCCGGCTCTGGTTCTGCGTTGCGGTTTTAAAACTGATGCCTGAAGATCACGAAAAAGTGTAATCAGAGCTGCCGGTAATCCAACGTTAGGTGCACTTAGATTGCAGCTGCATGTCGACCGAATGGTAGTCGGTGGGAACTTTTCAGAGTCAGTTTCTTTGTACCAGTGTAAGATATTGCATCAATTCAGTTCACAGTCACGCCTTGATGTGCACAATTTAAACTTCGATAGAAGTTGCTTAAGTAGAGCAATTGACGATTGCCGCGGTCATTGCACATACCAGCATTGCGCAAGCACTTGCAAAGTTGCCACCGACACTTGCAGAGCATGGGGCAAGAATTTCAAGTCTACGACAAAGCACATCGGGGCGTCCGCAGTTTTTAATTTATGTTATTGAGACATCCCAGTGCACTAAGGGATTTATAGAGCAAATCGAGAAAATTCATTATTGAACGAAGCGCATAGCGCTGAGTTCAATAATTATTTTCGAGATTTGCTCTATAAATCCCTTAGTGCACTGGGATTGTTTCAATAACGATATTGTCAGTGCCGCCATAGAAAAAAGAAGATTCCAAACGCACACTTTGCTACGCGCATTTGAATAGGCATAACTGTGTGGTCAGGTCGTGTACAGTAAGATCTACTTTTGTGTGGGCCGGTGTCTCAAGTGTGTCGTGCTTTCGTCACACGCATTTTAATTTCTGTTGGTAAATTCCAGTGTAGCGTTATTGCTGAACAGTGATGATCTTTCAGAGAGACCTCATTTGAACTCGGAGAAAGGACTGTGCTCTTCATTATTCGCGATTCGAAACCTTCAGTCGAGCGTCGATGGATTGACTGTGCGGAGTGACTCCCCTTGAATATACTTCCCCACGAAGGACTCGACAGTTCGCACATTTTCAAAACAAATGTGGCTGTATCTTCACTCATCGGGGAGTCTGATACTAAATATGAACGGTAAGAATGCTCTGAACCCTACACGTATTATATCCCCATCGTTTTTTCGTTCACATTTGCCCAACATGTTAATTTGCTGAGCGGGGTTTATGTCGTCTGCTACTGCTAGGCTAGAACAATCGAACCACTGCAGTCTGCACTGTCACTGAGTCTGCACGAATAAGGCAGAATTATATGGTAAGAACGTTCTGAACCCTACACGTTTTCGATTACGATTGTTCTTGCCTTGAAATAATAATTCGGAAACCATTCATTTACTGAACTGATGCAGTCGTATTTCAGTGTAGTCTGCTAGAGTCGATCGAATCAGTCTTCCAAATGCTGTGTCCGTTATCAGAATAACACTTGTGTTTTCTGTTAGCCGCTGGGAATTGTATACTAACTTATCATTTGGTAATGTGGATGATAAGTTACATGCCACTAACACGGCATATTATGAGAAGAATCTATGCAAGTCAGCGAAAATGAGATGAAACACAGCGGCTTCTATTTTTAGATCAGTGCCACTGTGGCACAGGCACATGCAATCTGTCAGAAAAAAAACCCACTTCTGCTTTAATTGAGAAGCAGGGAATTTATGGTCATTTGGTATTGTGGAGAATATAAGCTACATGTCATTAATTAATTCTGAGGATGAGAGTACAGTCTCGCTTTGGCAAAGGGCGTAAGAATACGCTCTGTGGAAAAGTTAGCGCACTCTTGGAGTGCGCTAACAGATTTAAGCGCATCGCCATTAGCCAATCAACTGGTTCACATCAGTCATGTGACACCAGTACTTACTGACAATTCATGTTATTGTAGTGTGTGTGTGTGTGTGTGTGTGTGTGTGTGTGTGTGTGTGTGTGTGTGTGTGTGTGTGTGTGTGTGTGTGTTCCTAATTCGTGTTTTTAATTTTATTTTTTTAATTTTTTTTTGCTTTCCACTTGGGCAGGATAACTAATAAGCAACGGTCCTTATCGAGTGTTCAAATGGAGTTGATACGAAAAGTAAGATGCTAGACTCGGCCAACCGGCGCTCAGTCTCGTGCTGGGCACGTGCTCTCACCAGCAGCTTCCGCCACTTGGGGGGAGCTCAAGTACATCCGCCACCTCTATTGTGTCCTCACGCCTCGCTTAGTATGCTCGTTACGTGGCCCACTTTTGTCCTCGCGGCCGCACTTGAAAACATGACATATGTTGAGGCGGCGATGTTTTGGGGGAGATACGGAAAGCCACGTGTCTTGGGGGCCGCTGAGATAGCGCGGACACGTGAAAGTGTGACAACATAAGGGACTGGCCTTTAAATAAACACACACACACACACACACACACAAACACACACACACACACACAACTTCAACGCGAGAAAGTTCAATTTTTCCTCGTAGGCCAGTCGCAAGCGAGGCGGATGACTGAAAAACTTGCCTCATCGGGTCGCAGAAAGTACGGACGCGTGCAAGTGTGACAACAAAAGGACTGACCTTATCAGCGCGGAGAAGAGGGTGCTATTTTCCGTTATTACACCGCATTATGCGTGTCGTCATTGCCGCGTTAGCGTCACACCTTTGTTGACGGGGGTGTGACGTTGTCCTCGGGTCGCCCAGTTTGCCTCAACATTCAAAATGTCAAAACCATGCCAGCGTTTTAGGTTTCCCCAGCCATTCCACTGCCCTTTACTATTTTTCAGTGACAGAAACTCTGCAGAAATGGCCAGGATGAATAAACAATTGTAAACATCACAGAACAAGCGTTTTAAAGTTGATCGGATTCTCATTAAAATAGAATAGAGCATATAACACCGGCAAGGTTACTTACAGGTATTTTGCCTACTCATGCATACTTCATTGTCGCTTGTATCAAAGCATCGGTTGATCGAAGTACACTACTCCTAATTAGTATAGTTATACTACTGTAAGGATAAATGAGCAGAACACAAAATTAATTCAACAACAATACTTACTCTGCAGAGGAAGCAGCCAGGCTGTTGAATTTTGGCACGGGTTGAAGTTGAGGGATGCTTTAAAGGTACTGAACTTGTCAAATCCAGGTGCACGGAGCCCCTGGGGCTTTTAGTCATACCTCAGGCAGCTATCCGTTAGAAGAACTACCACGTTTCATTGACTTGCACCCAAAGAGTCAAGAACTGCGATTTTTTTACGAATTAATTTCGTACTCGGACCCGGCTGGTCTTGACCTATTTTTGGATCTAAATTTAGATCAGGTAGATCACCACAGCATGCACCAAAAGACACGTCACTAGCAAACTATGTCAGACGTCATCATGAGTTTATGTAAAACAAAATGGAGGCCGGAATCACTCAGTTGAATCGAACTCCGACCAAACACCACAGTAGGTTAATTTATGCACTCGCGTGAACAAGAAACTGTCGAGCTTCACAGATGTCGTCGTTGGGTAGTTTTGGGTTTGTTTTACTACCATAGGAGGATTTTTGAACTGTAAATGCACTCGGCTGCAACAAAAACGCAAAACGAAGGCTGTGAGCTGCACTGTGCCTTTAATCTCATGTAATACCAGCACACGATTACAAACACAAGAAGGATTGTACCTTTAACAAAGGAGAGTGCGCGCATCAAGACAATGGGACTTTTGCAGAAACAACATACGGTACCGTACAGTGTACCAGCATGTACTGCAGCTGAGTGTGGGTCGCTGAGTGCCCCCCTCCTCCTAACTCTAGCCTTCATCACGACCTGGGCTGAGGGGTTAGTGCCGAAAATAAGTGCCACCCAACCGAGAGAGTACAAACCGCGGGGTCTGATTCGTGAAAACCACAGCAAATCTCAAAATCAACCAATCCAACACCATGGCTGGTTCTTACCTGGTTTGTTCCTGTCCTCCGCCCTATTTCCTCTCGCCAAGTGTTGAGGAGACTTGTTCCTTGCTAAACAGTTTACACCCTTCTGCATGACTCAGTCAAGTTAAGAGCGACCTGCATTTGCGCGACCCTGACCAGTGCGAGACGGTAAGGGGCTCCGCTCACATGTATGTATCTTCAGCAGGACCGACGACGCACTGCAGCCCGCTACACGTTGCATGAAAGGAAAACAGGCCAAGTACTCGTCATAATTCCTATCGCGGCATAAATAATAGGCCGTGTGTCGTCTGTGCCGCTGAAACTGCGCAGGTATCATGCCCAAAATCATCATCAGCTTGCAGTTTGCAATGTCGCTTTCTATCAGCTTTAAAATGTGCGATTTCAAGACGAGCAAAGGCAGATTTTGTGTGCGATGTAGGCATAATTTCAGCTTCGCGTGCTTGAAATTCAGTAAATCGTGCCACTTGAGTTTGCTTTTGGTTTAAACAAGATTTTATTAAAGAAATACAGGGTGGCATGTATGTGCGATACAGACATTTGTGACCACACAACAAGCTAAATATGTACATCTAGATAGGAAATATTATTTCACGTGATGTCAAGGTCAGAGAATTGCTCATACCCTTATCAGAAATGTAAAACAGACAAGATACATTTTTTACCCCCAAAAAAGAAAAAATATTACAAAAGAATTATCGGGGAGATATGAGTCGGTAAGGTACACAGGGGGGGGGGGGGGGGAGCGGGGGGGGGGGGGGTGGGGGTCAGAGAGACAGACGATGACTGTCACAGACTTGCCAATTAAATGTTTCTGCAGCAGCAATAATTTCGTCCAAAGTGTTTAAACTAATTAAGCTTTTCAAACTGATACGAAGCGAACGGGAGCAGAGGGTCAGTTATGTGCTTCGTGTCAATATTGAAATGCTTCAGTCGCGTGTGAAACTAGATGGGTGGGGGTGGGGGGGGGGGGGTGGGGGGAGAGGGTGGTGTTAACGTCTTCACAGGAAACTTACCTTTTAGGGACATGTATCATCACATACATGCCTAAAAGGTCAGGGACATGTATGAGATGATTATGCCAAAGAGAGGCGCGTGTTCCTACTTGTAGCTGGCGGTGTATGAATGGCGTGAAGAGGTGGTGGTGATGGGGCAATGTGGTGTTCCTGTGAACCAGGAAGGTTGTGACGGTGTGGCCAAGGGGGCGGGGCACTGACCTGTCATTGACCTACACGCACTGACCTCACATCTCACATCAAGAGCAGCTGACTGCTGCTGTCAAGAGTGAACATTTCTAGGGTTTTATCAGTTCCTGGTAAGACTGACTTTAAAGCAAACAAGTTTCATGCAGAAACCCCCGAAAAAACGACTTTAACACCAAGAGGGTTTTCTTCAAATGATACTGATTTCATACTTTGTCAGTTGTGAAGGATCAAATATGAATGGATAGGCCTACTTTGTGTGTTGATGGATTCTTTCTTTCTTTATTTGGTGTTTAACGTCGTTTTCAACCACGAAGGTTATATCGCGACGGTGTTGATGGATGCCGCATCCTCATAGAGTATTAAACGCCCCACAGTGACGTGCATGACAAACAAACAAAAAACCTTGCTTGTTTCAAGTAATTTACAGGGTTTGGTGAAATTCTTTCTCTTAAGTAAGTGCATGTTAGGTGTGCAAGCTTCAATATATTCCTCCCTTCTACAAACCCCTATGTTTCCTTTCCGTATCCTTCTATTTTTAGCTTATTTCACACCCGCCCCAACCCCATTCCTACATGCCTTGTTTCATGGCATTGTCCTACATCTCTAAATAAAGGTTATATAAATACAGAGGATCAAGGACAACGTCGTATGTTGTGCACGCCGCGAGAAGTGAAGGTTGATTCTATTCTTGCAGGCATTTAATCTGGCATACAACGCAGGAGGGAGGTATCGCATGGCGCAAACTATCCCATCAGATTAAGATCAAAGCGTCAAATTGGAATTTTGGCAATCGTTTTTCATTTCTCCTGAGATTCACCCCAGATTAGAGCACGGATGAAGTAATAAAACCCAGACTGAGAAAAACTTCTTCGTCACAAATTCAGATTACCGGGTGGATGCAGAAATAAAATTCAGAAAATAATCCCTCGTTCACAACAAGAACGAGATGTTTTTCTCTCTCCCAATTTAAGTGTGAAAAACAATACCTCAAAAACCGGCCACAGGAACGTTCTCTGGTGCAACATTTCAGATTTCTTTCAGTGCAGACGGCACCTTTTTATTTGTACCACCCGGGAAAAAGATCAGGAACCGAAATATAAAACTCTCATATTTTCAAAAGAAAGTGCGCTAACCCCATAACTGCAAACTTAAAACATACACAGCAAGTAAATGCAGCTTTAAAAACCCGTAAAGCTGTGAAATCGCTCTTCGAAAACGACAGCCTTAAAACTGGGACGCAATGAAATCGTTGGAGGATAACCCAAAGAACTTGAAGCCAGGATGGAGGCATGCTTTACTGCCCTAGTTTGCTTCCAGTGTAGTGAGAGATATAACGCCCTGCAATGCATAAAGGCACAGACCATCCCAAATGCCCTGTAATGCCTAAAGGCACAGCCCTTCCTATATGCCATGTAATGCTTGAAGGGACACTCCTTCCTGTAGGCCCTGTAATGCCTAAAGGCACAGCTCTTCCTATATGCCATGTAATGCTTGAAGGGACACTCCTTCCTGTAGGCCCTGTAATGCTTAAAGGCACAGTCCTTCCTATAGGCCCTGTAATGCTTAAAGGCACACTCCTTCCTATAGGCCCTGTAATGCTTAAAGGCACAGTCCTTCCTATAGGCCCTGTAATGCTTAAAGGCACAGTCCTTCCTATAGGCCCTTTAATGCTTAAAGGCACAGTCCTTCCCGAAGGCCCTGTAATGTCGTGTACACTACATTGGGGTGTGCACGTTAAAGATCCCACGATTGACAAAAGGGTCTATCCTGGCAAAAATGTATAGGCATAGATAAAAAAAAAATGTCCACCAAATACCCGTGCGACTTGGAATAATAGGCCGTGAAAAGTAATTATTCGCCGTAATGGCTTGAGATTTACTGGCCGATGTGAATGCGTGATCTATTGTGTAAAAAAATCTATCTCACACGGCAGAAATTAATATGTAAAGCGCTTAGAGAACGTCAAGCGCTATATAAATCTCCCATATAAATAAATAATGCTTAAAGACACAGTCCTACCTATAAGACCGATCTATGACTATGTTCCGATATGAACCGTCATGTCTTTTGGCTAGAATTATTCAGAAGAATTTATACTGTATCAGTTTCAATCAATCTTGACAACAATGGGTTAGTTACATGTACAAAGCAAGAGAACATGTTTCAGATTGCTGTTCGTTTCCGTAGAAAGTGTCCCCTTTATCCTCGCTGGAAAGCCACGCCACAGACATCGCACACTTTTTCATGATTTCTTCCCACAATATGACTGCGCGTGCAAAGAGTGCTTATCTGCAGCGGGCCAGAAAGCTGTGTTAGTGGCAGCTGGGTGCACCAGAAGTCTGCCCCGTGTATCATAAAGCGATTAGTTTATCTGTGCCTATTTGCAGGATGAGCGGTTACTGGTATTAAAGAGCCAAACGGCGAACTGTATGGCAACAGGGCCGAGGTGCACGAAGCGAAACTGGGTGCAACCCAAAAGGGTGAGAACAAAACGCGGGGTCTGATTCGTTGAAATCTCAATTTCAACCAATCCAACACCGCGGCTGTCTCCCACCCGGTTGGTAAGTTTCTCGTGCACCTCGGCCCAGGTGCCCGAAACGTTACCCTCATCCAAGCAGGCTTGTTGTGTACAAACATTTCGTTTATGGTTTGCCATGATTTTTAGTTGGTAAAGCAACTGTGTGAATGGTGCTATACTGAATGAAAGAGTGTGACATGAAGTTCTTGTACATCATTGTAAAGAGTGAGAATGACGTTTTAGTTTAGATGTCAAGCGCTTAGAGCAAGCCTTTTTAACGAAAGTTTTTGATTTAGCGCTATATAAATGTTCTTCTTCTTCTTCTTATTATTATTATTATTATTATTATTATTAAAGCGGTGTCTAATCTAAACCGCTGGATACCTTCAAGAATAAACTACAAAAAGAGAGACAGAAAAAAATTACTTATACAGGGATTCGGACGGAAGCAGCTTAATATAGGTCAGATTCATTATAAACTCAAGACAGCCAGCTTCATCTTCATATCTGATATCCGAGTTTAAAGGTCCTTGTCTACATTTTTATACCGAAATCGCCATTTGACCATTAAAATACAGAGTCTATTATCTACAAATATCAACAATACAGCCCCTTTCGATCAGGAAAGACGAAGCCAGTGTAGCCGTTTGAAAATTCATTGTAGTATTCCAGCGTAGTACTCATAGTAGGATATCCTTATTTGGAAAATGCCAAGCGCAAAACTCCTCTCAAATCCCGTGCATTTCGTGCGTTTAAAAAAAAAGCGTGGACAGCGCTCCAGTGTCAAACTGTTGCTGCACTTGTTTGGGTGTGGCTATAAGCATAGTGACATGAATTTGATTGGTCAGTATTTTTAGGCAAAGCACATGTTCTCAGCAAACAGAAAACAAAATATTGGAAGCGTGAGTCACGCTACCCAAAAATGAAATTTTTTTTACATATATTTTTTTTCTATAACTTTTTTCCCCATGGTTCATTCATCATCTGACATAACTTTTTAGCGAAATCTAACCATAAGATTATGGAGAAAAAAAAGCAAAAATGTAGACGACCACCTTTTAAAAGGCGATCGACAAGAAAAAGAAGAAGAAGAATCATAAACTCAATGTCATTGGCCCCCTCCTCTTCCCCAAAACGGGTTGTCTTTTCTACTCATGATTGACACGAGTTGACGAGCAGCTAGCACGATGTTGATGGCATTTCGCCAGTTCATCTGCAGGGGGCCATTTTTTATTGCAGAATGAGGTATATAAGTAAAAACTGTCCTTGATGTAATCTATATTTTGTCAGTCACGCAAACAGCAGTCGTATAATTAGATTTCTAACTTGTGTTAACTGACCTTCACTGAAAGGTAGCACTCCGGGAAAAAGTCCAAACTGAAAACACATACCCAGACTCAATTTATACAACCAAAGCGCCCAGAATGCACATGTTAGCTATGCATATTAAATTTTGTTGACGCTCAAAGGGATCTTCCACGCTTCATTGCAACAGATACAGACACGCAGCATTTGCAAAACTTTCCGAACGATAAAGATATCGCTGACGATACCATACCTGTCGGATCAAAGGCGGTCGTCTGCTCAGTGCAAAAAGGTCTGCAGACAAGTGCAGAATTCACCAGTGCAAAAGGTTTGAAGACACAAACACGCCAAAAACACCGTGATAATAGCACGGGAGTCTGGGAGGTTGACTGTATTCGTAACTCGGTTATTCCCTGCTTTCAACCGCAATATCTCCTCGGGAATCCGAGTGTGAATACCAGGTAAAAACTCTTTGTGAGGAGCATAATAACCGAGACGCCGCGAAACTACCTCAGTTTGTTTTTACAATTGCCGAGTTGGAAACAATTATAGCGCAGTCAGTAACACATAGACAGGAGTGCATGTGTCACGTAAAGACTCAAAGACTCAAGACTCCAAATTTTTACTGTCCATATAAAAACAAGGAAAATTGCTATGCAGTGTCGGGCGGTTACAAACACTAAAACATATCACATTTACTGAGAATTAAGAGTTGCACTAAAACACATCTGAAATTCCTAAGCAGTCACTAAGCCGTAATCAGACAAAAAGAAATGAAACCTGCTGCGTCACATGCGGTTTTTTTTGGGCAGGTCTAGAAAGTAGAATGCTTGCGATTTGAAGATCATGGGAATGATTCCCCCTGTTGCCAAAATGGGTTCCTGGCTGAGTGATAAAGCACCATGGTGAATCAACTGTTGGCACGACATTACAAAGGCGTGACGTGTGTCTGTGACTGTGTCATTAAACGCTATGGTGAATTAGATATGTTGGCTTTATGCTGTTGAGCATGTAGATATGTATACGTCTGGTCGACAGTTGGGAGATTATCTTTTTGTTTAAGCTTTTATCCCTGTTTAGCACTGTCTGCCTGTCTGTCTGTCTCCGTCTTTCTGTCAATGTTCTGCTCTCCCTCTCAATGTCTTTCTCTGCCATTCTCTTTTTCGTATGGGGGAACATAACGCCTGGGGCAAAACTTGTTGTCATCTCTCTCTCTCTCTCTCTCTCTCTCTCTCTCTCTCTCTCTCTCTCTCTCTCTCTCTCTCTCTCTCTCTCTCTCTCTCTATTTCTCTCTCTCTTTCTCTCTCTTTCCTTCTTTCTTTCTCTCTCTCTCTTTCTCTCTATTTCTCTCTCTCTCTTTCTCTCTCTCCCTCCCTCTCTCTCTCTCTCTCTCTCTCTCTCTCTCTCTCTCTCTCTCTCTCTCTCTCTCTCTCTCTATCTCTCTCTCTTCTTCCAGTTTCCGTTGCTAAATAAATACTGTGCATGGAAATCAGAAGCGGGACTGAAAACGTCTGCAAGTTGGCGTCAAAATAAAGGGCAGGTGTTGCTTGAGATTGATAGAGGGTGATGCTTATTTCCTTTCCCATTTTAAGTTTCCCCAGGTCGGTTTGTTGAGAAAATGAACCCGTAGCTGAGACGCCAACGATAACGTGTGACGTCACCGGAAGCAAAAGCTTGCGAATGCACAGGTTTCAGAAGCCGATCCTCAATAGTATTTTTGAGGGTCCAGGAAAAATATGTCTTGCACATCTATTCGGCTCATTTCAGATGTTCGCTGTCATGCATTCCAAAGATAACGTGTGACGTCACCGGAAGCAAAACCTTGCGCATGCACATGTTTCAGTAGCCACCAAGCAACATGTAGCCGATCCTCTGTCAGTGTGTTTGGAGGGTCCAGGAAAAATATTTCTAGCACATCTATTCGTTTCAGATGTTCTCTGGCATGCAATCCAAAGATAACGTGTGACGTCACCGGAAGCAACAAATTGCGCATGCACAGGTGTTTACCCAACATGCAACACTGTACGCGATCCTCTGTCATTTTGTTTTTTGGGGGTGCAGAGAAAAGTTTCCTAGCACATCTATTCGGCTTATTTTAAATGTTCTCTGTCATGCATTCCAAGACGGTTTAACTCGTCTGAACGTTAAGGCGACGTGAGAAACCAAAATCACCAAAATTAAACTTGGAGAAGACATGGAATAACTTAGTTTTCTGGGTAGTTATTGAAGTGACTTAGGAAAAGAAATGAAAAATATGTGAATACTACAGACGGGCGCAGTGGCGTGGTGGTAAGACGTCGGCCTCCTAATCGGGATGTTGTGAGTTCGAATCCCGGTCGCTGCTGCCTGGTGGGTTAAGAGTGGAGATTTGTCCGATCTCCCAGGTCAACTTATGTGCAGACCTGCTAGTGACTTAACCCCCTTCGTGTGTACACGCAAGCACAAGACCAAGTGCGCACGGAAAATATCCTGTAATCCATGTCAGAGTTTGGTGGGTTATGGAAACACGAAAATACCCAGCATGCCGACTCAACAAAAGCGGAGTGAGCTGACTATGCTCTCAGAGTATAGTGTGGGAAACTCAAATGGGCAAACGAGCTCACACGTAACCAGAAAATTCTGGAACGTTGAAGAAGAAGAGTACTACAGGACATAGACTGCCGTTGCTATGGAAACTGGCTTAAACAGCACCATATTGGATTTCTAGGAAACGGTTTTACAGCAACATCATACATCAAAAATGCTTAATATTTGGCACAAAGATACACATGACTTTTATCTACAATCATATAGAACGATGTTTTGAGAAAAGACTACAGTTGAATTTATATTAATTTTTAAAATAAGGATTAATGAATATGCGGTTAGAAATTCATTAATCCTTATTGCAAAAAATAATATAAATTCAACTGTAGTCTTTAGTAAAAATATCGTTCTATTGTAGATAAAAGTCATGTGTATCTTTATGCCAAATATCATCCATTTCTGATGTATGATGTCGCTGTAAAACCGTTTCCTAGAAATCCAATATGGCGGCTGTTTCCATAGCAACGGCGATCTGTGTCCACTAATATTTACAAAATTTTCATTCATTTTTATAAGTCACTTCAATAACTACGAAGAAAACTAGGTTATTCCATGTATTCTCAAAGTTTAATTTTAGTGCCGCACATTGCCTTAAAGTAGCCCTAGGTTTGATTCTAACTTGTCCAGAGGGGCTTGGATGCAGCAGTTATCACTGACGGGCGTGTATGCGCCAGAACAAAAACTAACGTTTAAAGAGTCCTGTCGTATTCACTCGACATTTTAAAATGTTTCTTGTAGATACCAACAGAGTGAACTTACAACCTTCATTGCAGGTGGGTAGATCCTTACTACCCCCCGCGGGTTAGGGGGAAGAATTTACCCGATGCTCCCCAGTATGTCGTAAGAGGCGACTAACGGATTCTGTTTCTCCTTTTACCCTTGTTAAGTGTTTCTTGTGTAGAATATAGTCAATGTTTGCAAAGATTTTAGTCAAGCAGTAGGTAAGAAATGTTAAGTCCTTTGTACTGGAAACTTGCATTCTCCCAGTAAGGTATTGTACTACGTTGCAAGCCCCTGGAGCAATTTTTTGATTAGTGCTTTTGTGAACAAGAAACAATTGACAAGTGGCTCTATCCCATCTCCCCCCTTTCCCCGTCGCGATATAACCTTCGTGGTTGAAAACGACGTTAAACACCAAATAAAGAAAGAAAGATCCTTACTTACTAAGACAGAGAAGGAAACATTCCAACAAAAATGTCGGGGAATGATGGGGGGGGGGGAGAGAAGGATGGGGGGAGAGAGAAGGATGGGGGGAGAGAGAAGGATGGGGGGAGAGAGAAGGATGGGGGGAGAGAGAAGGATGGGGGGAGAGAGAATGATGGGGGGAGAGAGAAGGATGGGGGGAGAGAGAAGGATGGGGGGAGAGAGAAGGATGGGGGGAGAGAGAAGGATGGGGGGAGAGAGAAGGAAGGGGGGAGAGAGAAGGATGGGGGGAGAGAGAAGGATGGGGGGGGGGGGAGAGAAGGAAGGGGGGAGAGAGAAGGATGGGGGGAGAGAGAAGGATGGGGGGGGGGAGAGAGAAGGAAGGGGAGAGAGAGAAGGATGGGGGGAGAGAGAAGGATGGGGGGAGAGAGAAGGATGGGGGGAGAGAGAAGGATGGGGGGAGAGAGAAGGATGGTTCTGACCACGTTGTGTCGAAGGTAGATGCACATTTTAATGGGTTAAAAGCAGAGTTTTTTTATATTTGGTTAACCATGCTTTTTTCATGGGATAAGGCCATTCCTCCACTTGGTCACATGTACAAAATCAACGTTGTAGATGCTTTCTGTGCTGAGAGTATTTTCATGAAGTAATTTCTTACAAAGTCACTTCTGTCGGTGTGCGAAATCATTCATCATACACGGTCAATATTCTGAACCGGACGCAGTCGGGCTCTTTATTTTTGGTATATGTCTTTATGAACGGACGGTCTTCTCCAGTGTAAGGACCTGAGATTGTGAGCGGAACGTGCCAACACGTACTCGACACATCGGAGTGTAAATTCTGTGGCGGCTGGTACGGTGTAACAGAATACTATCAAAGCTTACACAAAAACTAACAAGTAGCGGTTACACAAACTAACATTTTCTCGTTTGACAAGAAATCAGATAGGTGTATTCCTTTGGCCGTCAATTTGTGTGGCAGGGATGGCCAAATCGTCCACCCGATTGTCAGGGGCGAGTAAAAAATCCGCCAGGCTAGTAGAAACCGCCTGGCAGCTCGCCCGGCTGGCCAGTGAAAAATCTGGTCAAATGCATAGCTTTTGGTTACAAGTACTGTACTATCGAGTTTTAAAGCCATACAAACACTGCACATGCAGGAACTTCTGTCGTCTGCAAAATCATCGCCATGTTCTAGTGAAACAAAAACGAGGCTCCTGTACGTGTTACCGCTGTTTTAATTGTCACAAGGAAATCTTATAGTTATTCTTTGTTGTGTGGTAGTCGTATTTACCGGGCAAGCGAAATTTCTGGCGGGCCTAGTGACTTTCTTGAAGTTACTCGCCCGGCTGGCGAGTTAAAATTTTGAGATTTGGCCATTCCTGTGTGGGGTAAATAAAATCAGTATTCTGACATGGAGAAAACTGTGGGCATGGCTTGGAATCCCATGTAAAATTGATCTTTTCAATCGTATGTGTCAAATTTAACGTAAATGATAGTGAACCTTAATGATTAAGCAAAGACAGATAAACAGACACTCACACACAGAGACATACAAACAGACAGGGACAGACGAAGACAGACAGACGCACAGAGACAGGCAGACAGTGACACACACACACACACACACACTCACACACATACACAAACAAACCACACAAACAAACCACACACACACACACGCACGCACGCTAGCACGCACGCACGCACGCACGCACACACACACACGTGATGAGTTGCTCATAATTATCTAACAAGAAGAATGTGGATGCCAAAATTGTTATGCACTAAGGCGTTAAAGCTTGGCAAGTTATGGCACGTCTTAGTTTTTTTTCACTTGATCGGCAGGTGCATTTGCGAAGAAATATTGCTACCTTCCGGTGAAGCCACCTGAGCAACTCAGTCAACCGTTGCTTTTTGAGGCAGTCTACCAGAGACTATCGAGTATACACTACAGTCTCTGAGTCTACCCCGTGCAGACAGAATACGTAAGAACTCATGCAGCGAGAGTGTTTATCTTACATAGATGTCATCTTTTGCCAACACGTTCCCGCATATCTCTCAGCACTCGGCAACATTTGCGGCTTATTCTGTGCATCTGATCGCAGTGGGAGGTACAGGCTGGGGACCAATGCACGCTTTTTACGTGTATGACCGTTTTTAACCCGCCATTTAGGCAGCCTACGCCGCAGTCGGGGGATGCATGCTTGGTATCTTCGTGTTTCTATTCAAACCCAAGGATCTTTTCCGTGCGCACTTGGTCTTGCTCTTGCGTGTAAACACAAATAGGATAAGGCACTAGCAGGTCTGCACATAAATTGACCTGGCAGATCAGAAAAATCTCCACCCTTAACCCACCAGACGCGGCCGGGATTCGAACCCACGACCTTCCGCTTGGGAGGCCAACGTCTTATCCACTTTGCCATTGCGCCCGTCGAGGTCGGTACTCAAATAGAGTTATGAACGAAGATTTAAAAAAAAAAAAGCAGCATTAGGGTAACACACATCTTAGAAACAGCGGAAGGGACGCTTAAAAGATGTGCATATGTTCGCGTTTTGCAGCAGTTAAAATAATAAATTTCGTTCGAGTCAATTTTTTTGCAGGTGTATAGCACCGAGAAATAGCGGAAGGAACCAATAAAAGATGTGCATATAGGGTCTACTGGCATTTTGCAGCCATCGAATGCGAGGAAGGAACCAATAAAAGATGTGCATATAGGGTCTACTGGCATTTTGCAGCCATCGAATGCGAGGAAGAGCATGTGTAAGCACGTGGGTGGTTTTACCGGATTGTGTACACACGTGCTCAGTGTACTCGTGACTGAGCACGTGCTGAAAGAAGCTGTCTGACGCCGAGACTCGTTACGATCGATCGATTTCAAGGTACTCATGATCATTCTAATAAATCAAAACAAAAAGAATTACTTCAGGAATAAGTTTTTAAATTAACCAGTTGACTTAACTGATCTGGTTTAGTGACACTAAACGTAAATGCAGAAAACTGAAATGGGCACGACACTGGACTGAGTTGACAAAAAGATAAACCAATAGGCTCAACCGATTTTTATAGCCTTAATACAGACGATTCTGCTGCATGCTACCCCCCCCCCCCCCCCCCTCCTCTCCCTTTCCGCCCACCCCTCCTCCCACCTTATTTCAAACGACCTTTTTAAAGTTCAAGTCCCGTTGAGTCGAAACAAACGACGAACCCAAAATATCTCCAATTCGAAGTTGCAGTTTCGACAGTCAAGGACAAATACAGTCTCTTCATTGAAAACACACTCGTTTCTGTGAAATATGTGACCCTCCACCACGAAATGAGTCGCATGTCACCTCGCGCGGTTCTGCGCTAGACTTAATATAAGTCCGGGGAGTGTCTGGTAACAGTGTGAGGGTCACCTTAGTCACAGGCTTATAACTCAAACAGTTTTCGCTCTTTTCTAAAACGGTTTGCACCACTGGATAGAGCATACAAAACTCTTTAGGAAAATGTAAAAATATGAAAATCATGCAAAGGTGACATGCGACTCATTCCGTGGTGGAGGGTCACATATAATCATTCAACCAGGTAAGGGTTTACTGAACTCCTTTGTCTGCCAATCAGCCGCAGTTTGTCTCATACCGACACTGGAAGCTTCACCCCACACACTGACATGCAAGGTAAAAGTCTGGCAATAAATCTGTCTGTGATACAGTTCACAGCTAACAGGTGAAGGAAGGGTTGTCTTTCTGCAGAGAGCATTCGATAGCAATCAGGTAATAAAGAAAGAGGCAAAGACAGAAGGCATGCGGATGAGCTGAGGGCCATTATCCAGGCAATCATCCGCCAGTGGGAGCAAGGGCATATATTTATATGGCTGCACACTAGTACCTCAAGTGAAATTTACAGAGATTATACGTGATCTTTACTATTTATCGTATTCGTCATCATGATTGGACACAACTGTTCCTATCGCTTCCGTGACGGTGTACTCGAGCAAACAAGTTATCAAAAAGATCGTGGTCATTTTCGGATTATCATCATACTCTGATAATTACACAAAGAACACCGAGGAAATAGTGATATCTGGCAAGATAATGACAATGCAAAATGTGTGAACTAGCGTGCCTTCTCAAGCTGGAAATGAACCAATGGTAAAGATTACAAAGATCACAAGGGCCTTTGTTTTCATGATTGATATTACAATAAACACTGCTGACGAACCGATAGGCCAACAAAAAAAAGTTGTATGTTTCTGGTAACATGGCTACAAAAAATAGGGTAGGTAGGTAGGGATCTTTTTTTTGTTTTGTTTTTTGTGGTCAGGGAAGAAAATAACTATACAGTGACGCAAAGAGACTGGACTTACTATACAAAGAGAAAGACAACACATTACAAAACAAATGAGACAAAAGGGATGCGGGGTTATCCCCCTTGTGTCGTCTGCCGTCTGTTACTTTCGTTTTGACGCTTTTTTTTGTGCTTTTTCTTTTACAAATGCAATAAAAAAAAAAAAGTCTAGGGTCAGCAGGAAAAAACTAGGTAGGGTCGGGAGACCAGAAACATACAACTTTTTTGTGTGTGCCATATCTTGTAGATAAAACAAATAAATATTTGTGGCGCAAATATGCCTTTGATGCTGAAAATTAGCCAAAAATAAACAATTAACACACCACTTCGATATGTTGTTTCTTCGTCGATGCCGGGTTTTCTAAAACTCAATACGATCAGGATGTTATAAGATAACAGTAGGCCTACATATAGATTTATTGAAGTGTACCGGTGTATGTGATATTAATATGTTTAGATGTCAGACAAACATATTTTATGAAAATGTTAGCCATTATATCTTTGGTATGATGGTTATACGCATACATATGTCTCACCAACACATATTCCAACAACACATACACGTTTAAAGGAGATTAACGAATTAAAAGAGTAAAAATAAAAAGAGGTATTCTATATGAAAATGTTAATGTCCATTGTAGCTCAAACACATTTATAACAGTTTATAAGGAATATTGTAACAATCAGTGGTATTTATTAAACGCCCCACATAATATGCTTGGCAAATTAAAAAAAAAAAGTTGTTTCTTGTTATATACTCTTTTGGCTCACTTTTCGGGTGGCATACTTAATCGTTATCAGATCGTCAAGAACCTGCAAAATGTTAGTGTTCTTTGCAATTGTCACAGATAACAGAAACAATTGCAGTGATATATGTGTAATTATGACTTTTGGCACAGCCAAGCCGCCATAGACTCGATTGAAGCAGTTGTGTGCGCAGCGCAACTCGGAGCAAATTGATGAAGTGAAGCTGTCAGATAAGCGTGGGGTCGACATGCGTCTATGGCAGGCTACATTTCACTGTAGTCTTATCTTTATCGCTGCAGCAAATTGACTGATCTCATCGTTTTTGGCAAGGAATACGCGATTTGTGGGCCTGCACGATAAAAATCCTAACGCGCACCGCTTCCAATAAGTCGCCTGTTGCTGATGCAGTCTGCGCCCTGAGGATTGCACTGAATCATGTAGATGACAATCTGAACATGCATAGAGTGTCTTTCATGTGTGCAAGACGGTAAGCAGGCTGACAAGCAGATAGACAGATAGACAGACAGACAGACAGACAGACAGACAGACAGACAGACAATCTCACTGACTGCCTGCCTAACGGACTGACTGACTGGCAAATGGGTAAATACCGTCAAGAAATCGGAACCTAAACCTTTTTGTTCATTATCTTTGAATACGTTTATTTCTTCATTCACTTCACCCTTTCTTTGTTTATTTAAACATTGTATAGCCTGAGGCATTAGTTTCCCGTATCACTTTTACATTCTCTTAAGTTGATGAGCTAGCAGGTCGACACCTCTGGACCCGGAACAACTGCACAGCGTAGCTAAAGGGCACACTTTCTTAGTTCATACGTAAAACAGTCTATTTCCTGATTCCATAGAGAGTAATACCATTCACCCAGACAAGAACGCTATCTTTCCAGACATCAAGACTGATTTTCAGCTTTTACGAAAATAGCAATGAAAGGCAATATGGAATAACTCAATGTGCAGATTCTGGTAACAAGTTTCAAATGAAATAATGAGGAACAGAACATCAAGAAGAGCTGTTTATCAGACAGGAGAATGTAAACGCTTGCTCCATGTTCTTCTCTCTATCAGAGGTGGTACAGGAGTTCATTAACAGCAGAACTTCATCTCGTAAAGCGGAGAGAATGAAAGAAACATCAGACACGAATTGCACGTGCCCGCTACGTTTCTAAGCGATGTTCCAGCGCAAAGGCATTTCTCTCATTTCTCATTACTTTATTGTCCCATCGCTGGGAAATTCGGGTCACTTCCTCCCAGTGGAAAGCTAGCAGCAACGGAGTCGCGCTACCCAGGTGTCTGCGTGTTTAGGTGTATTCAGCCACCTGCACTTATGGCAGAATGACCAAGGTCTTTTACGTGCCATTGTGATGACACGGGGGTGGGACATGGCTTCCGTCTCTGGGTCTGCACATAAAGTTGACCCGTGTCCGTCCCGGCTCGAATTCGAACCTGCGACCTTTCGATCACAAGTCCAGTGCTCTACCAACTGAGCTACCGGGCCCCCATGCAGTGCAAGAAGGTAAGAATACTAGGAATCTCTGTGAATGAACTGGAACCGAACATAAACTTGATTAATGAGTCTTTTGGGGTGTCTGACTACGTCAAAAAAACAACACATGCTGGACTGCCTATTTGCACTTGGTTTCAGACTTAAAATAGATCTTTCTGACCTCACAAAAACTCACACAAAACCTTCCTATTGAAGAAAACAAAAAAATGGTTATGAAAGCTATTGAATTAGTTCTAACGGGCCACATTTTCTCCAACCGACCCATAACGCGCCAAATGATGTGAATTTGTTCAGAGTTTTAGCAGAAATAAACCAGGCAACACTGATAATCTTACCGTCTTTACGTCGACACGCGTGATTAGTGCACACAAGATGCTGAAGAGGAATTGAATATAGTTGAAACTGATGTCTGTGCGCTTGTGGTGTCTGCACATTGGAGATAACAAAGCGTTTTTGAGCTGATTGTAAACCTGTAGTTTCTCAGATTTGAGATAATAAAATTAATTTGATTTGATTTGATTTGAATTGTACCTTAACGTTACACAAAACTGGTCCGCTGCAGTATGAGTGGAGTACGATGAATGCGAAACGGTTGATATATTCGTATATCATGACTCATGTGCACCATTCCTGCAAAACAAGCTCTTTACTTGATCAGCTACAAACAAGATAGACTGAAAGGGTTTTGAAAGAAGATGATACGAAAAGTGTTGACACTGAATTTTATGGGCTTGGTGGTGCCTGCAAATTAGAGATAAAATCATGTTCGTTGGGTTACGTCAGATTCTCAGTCCACATTACAATACCGCTCTTATTCATTGTAGCACTGTAGCACGCCCAGACACGACTGATGTAGGGGTGGCGCTGTTAGTGCTTATTGTGAGGCAACAGATCGGACATTCCAGAAACAGATTTACACTTTCTGCACTTGGCTGTGTAAACCAATGCCATTACAATCTGATTGTTTCTGTAGAAAAACATGTTATTTGGGGAGACAACTCCGTACTCACTGGTGGCCCCCTCTCTCTCTCTCTCTCTTTAGAAATGACTCAACTGTTTGGTTTGGCGTTTAAGAAAGTCACAAACTGTGTGTGTGTGTGTGTGTGTGTGTGTGTGTGTGTGTGTGTGTGTGTGTGTGTGTGTGTGTGTGTGTGTGTGTGTGTGTTGACGCACTGTTTGTTAAACATTTTTATATTTTGGGGGGTGTTTTGTGTCGGAGGCTTTTGAATACAACACCTTTGTTTTTGTCATGAGTGACGTCAACAATATTCGGTTCGTTTATTTTCGTGCATTTTATGCGGTTCCAGCTCCAACGCACATAAACTCCAGCCTTATTTTGTCGAGATAGTCCCTTTTTATTTTAATGTTATCCCTATTATGTTTATTGACTGTAAGGTTTCCTCTTACTAACTTGCTCACTTTTTGTGCTTTAGAGTTAGATTAGCCTTATGATTGATGCGCCTGTTTACAAACCGAATCAGGCGTTCTACGCACCTAACGGTGGACTACAATAACGAAACTGCTTGAGTTTAGCCGCAAAGATTCAGAGTTGAGTAATAATGTTTTGTGGTGAATTTCTTAAATGTGATTTATTTTTCTTTTCATTTGACTATTGCCGCTGCAAATGTTTGAACAGCTTTGTGCGTTTGTATAATCTCAATGTAGTCTCAGCGTCTTGTTCACGTCTCTGTTTGAAAGCCGCTAATTAATCATGCAGTGATTAACCAACCGAGGCCACTGAGCTTCTAAATTTCTGACTCTGCCCGCTGACTTCGAAAACGGCGACCTTGCCAATGTAAGCTGGCATAACCATCGTTTGTTTTCCTTTCATCTTGTGCAATATGTGCAAGACTTCTCGTCTGCCTTGCCATGTCTGCACCCAAAACGCGCTGATATGTTTGGTTCTGGTGTTGAGCATGTGTGTGTAAATAAGAAAAGATGGGGTTCAAGGGTAGTAATAATATTGTTTGTGAGTGCTTGTCGGGCAGATAATTGACGATAATTGACGAGGTTGGGTTTTAATGATCAGCTGGTGTCCCGTGGCAGGAGGGGTTGCGGTATGTTTCTTTGTTGATCTTTCTTCTTTGTCTTCCTTTTCCTTTCTGTTTTGGAATCTTTAGTGTCATGTGTTTTACTTGGAGGCACTGACCTGCCAAACACAACACGTCTAAGCTTACCTCACACTTGGAAGCCGGTTGGCATACGATGCCAAAGAGCATCCCAAACCACCCATACCAACCTTATTAGCAAACCATACTGCACGAACGCGCACCAGCGTGGTTTCCATCTGGGCGAGTAGAAAATAAATCGGTCGGCAGAAGCCACAGTGCGCTGCAGTCACCATTGCGTTATGTTTTATGGCCACATATTCTGGACACAATTACATTTTGGGTACCTTTGACCTTACCCCAAGCTGCCTTTGAGGAACAAAAAACAAGAAAGGTATGTTGTTGGTACGTTTAACTATGACCCCAAAAAACAGTGGACAGACAGACAGACTAACACATATAATACAGAAAATAAACTTATCTGACAAATTGTCCAGAAGAAGACCCCTGCAATGGTCGAAGATCAGTGACTGTAACGTTTTGTTTTGTCATAATTAAACGTTCCAATAACTTAACTTTCTTGGTTTTTTATCATGAATTTTGGAACGTTGGCAAGCTATTTAATTTTTGCCTTTGAGGAAGTCACCCGGCAGGACCGGGGAAAAGGACACGGGAGAACAGAGCCATTAGAAGCGCGCCATACCGAAATCCCTCGTGTTCGCTCGCCAATACCTCTTGTCAGCATGCACGTGTCCTCATGTTAGTTCCACCTTACAGAACATCACCGGGGTCACCGAACTTGGCCAATGAAGGGTACCATGTGGACAAGTGATCAGTCGCAGAATCAGAAGAAGCCAAAGCTCGATGGTCAGTGTTCACACAGCTGGAACGGAATGTAGACATCTGCTGGTCCCTCCCTGGCCTTGCATCCTCCCCATGCAGTCCCACCCACACCCCCCCCCCCCCCCGTTTCCTATCACTGTGCTATTTGATTGTACTGAGAGCAAATCAGCCAAACAAAGAAACAAACAAAGACAGACTGAGACACAGACAGACAGACACAGACAGACAGACACAGACAGACACATACAGAGACACAGACAGACAGACACATACAGAGACACAGACAGACAGACACATACAGAGACACAGACAGACAGACACATACAGAGACACAGACAGAGACACAGACAGACAGACACATACAGAGACACAGACAGACAGACACAGACAGAGAGATTGCAAAGATACTTCAATCAGTTCTGACGTTATGAACTTATTATAGCAGGCTTGCCTCAGTGCGCCCTGGTGGTTTGTTTTCACTTTGCTGAGGTGTTGGAGAGTGTGTAGTTCTCGCGAGGCCTTTGAAGATCCCCATCTTCATCAGCTACAAAGTGGGCCACTTGAGACACGGCACACGAACGCCACAACAAACACGAGCCACCCACATGATGGGCTTTAGATTGAAACAGACTTCATCGCCATGCTTTGGGAGCGTGTTGGTGTTGGTTTCAACTGGAAATAAACCGTTCTCACTTTAGGAAAGAGCTGTGTCTTACGTGATCCTTTGTCTTCTTTGATTTTTTTTGGTCCTGTGTGTGTGTGTGTGTGTGTGTGTGTGTGTGTGTGTGTATGTGTGTGTGTGTGTGTGTGTGTGTGTGTATGTGTGTGTGTGTGTGTGTGTGAGCTTTAAACACATTTACAGACATAAAGTTTTAAGGTTTCGTTCTCTCTATCTGTGTTCGTCTGCATGGGGCGGAACCTGGAGGTTTTGTTACTCTGTAAGACTCATTCATATGTAGTGGAGGAGTGGAAGGGGTAGACGTAGATACACGAAGCCCAAGTCCAAGCGTCTTGTTTCAACTTTTTATTCAAGAAAACAATGCAAGGAAACGTAGAGGCCGAAGGCGAAACCCGTAGACAGCAAAGCAAGTGTAGTGTCGTGTTCAGCTGCTAGGAGCGAATGCATGCTCATGCCGGTGTTCGGCCTATACTTATAGCCCCGGCGCGGACTGCACAGAAAGCACCGTCCGGCGGTGATGAAAATCGGACTGAATACGGCCAGAAACACGGAATCTGTGTTTCTTACACTTGCTTTACCCTACGTTATTTAAACAAATACATAACCAATCATAACAAACAATACATCAAATTAAAGCTACGACCTTTAGCTTTCTATTGCAATAGATCACATTTCGTAAAAACTTATATTTATTTAGTAGGATGCAAAAACAATGGTCATAGTGAAGGCACTGAACCAACTTCAGTGCGGAAAATTACAAAACTCTCTAAACTGGAATAATGGACAAACTCATAAATCATACAGATAAAAAGAAGAACCCTAGACAAACATCATGATATGCATTACTTGGGGGAAAATTATACATTGACTTAGTACGAAGCGGTAAAGTCCGAAAGTAAATGGAATCGGCTAAATTCCTGCGCGAGTACCTGTCTGCATAAATTAGCAATCTTTGCAGAGGAACCAAGCATCACTCATTACAACCAAATTCTTATAAACAAACTAAAATCATATGCAACATAGGTACGGGATATGTAATAGTGATACAAAAATGACAAAACAATGATTGAAAAGACAAAGATGAGTTTGTGAGAATCAATTTCTCTCGACGATACATGAAAACCGGTCAAGGTCAGAGTGACGCTTTGGTCAGTTCGAAGCATTATCGTAAATAACACAATAATATGCAGCCATCCAGCCTAATCAGTGACTTCTATGCAAACCTAAATATAATTAGGACCGTATCAAAGATAAAAGGGACTTTGAAAGATAGAAGTTAGGTAGATATATAAAGAAAGGTATTTTATTAGAATTTGCGCCGGCAATGGTGCGCGCGCATCATCGTATCGTCTGCTATGGGATGGGTTATCCCGTTTGTACTGTACACAAGGCTGTTTCGCTATGCGATGATTAGAGTGTTTAGGGTAGCGAAGTGCACTTGGCTACACATAAATCTCCCAAATCTTTCTTCGGCGTCCAACTGTTGTGTGGCTGACCCCAAATCCAGTTTATTTCTCAGAAGTGTACCTGAGCAACAAAATCGTAGCTAATTCAGAAACTGATCTTTCGTCGCAACAGATACGTAAAATGACTGATTCGCTTCAGTTTGTACGAAAGTGGGAACTGCTGAGCGTGGAGAAACAAGCTGGTTTCGGGTGCAAATTTGTAGGTGAATCTTTAGGAAATGCCGCACTATAGAAGGGAGTGATGGACTTGCGAATAGCGGTGCTGCGTTGTCTGCACCTCGAGGTTGTCTGTCAGAAGGTGATGCTATGTCTTCTTCTTCTTGGCGTTCGCAGAGGTTACACGATCAGTCCAGCACTGGTGATAAATGTTGTCGTTTTCTCCAACTCCTGTCGACTGCCGTATAGTTTGGTCTGCAAGGGAGTTGGTGACGGCCACACTTCTTTTCGTTCCTCATCTGGTAAGGGACATCGCTGTAAGATGTGTTTCGCTGTTTCGTCTTCTTGACCGCAGGCACAGGTTGGTGATGGCGCCGTGATGCTATGTAAAACGCCTACAAAGATGTGGCTTTCTCTTGTGCAAATTGCACGTCGTTGAAAATGCGTGTAAATGGAGATGTTTCAATAAAAGTGGTTTTGGCGTGGTGTGTGTGCGCGCGTGTGTGTATGTGTGTGTGTTCAGAGGGAAAAAGCAAGAGAGAGAGAGAGAGAGAGACAGAGAGAGACAGAGACAGAGACAGAGAGAGAGAGTCTGTCTGTCCGCCCACATCCTTGAAGGTTCTGTTTCAAAAGGAAGTTACGTCATTTCGAACACACCAGTTATGAACTTAAACACCCACACAAACTTAACGGAAAGTAGATGGGGGAGGGGGGAGGGGGTTAAGATGGACAGACGGACGGAGAAGGTGTCGAAGGGTGGAGGGAGTTTTGTAATTGGTTAAGTATTGAAGGCTGGCCGACTTCCAGAAACGTCTGTTTGCACCTGTGCTTGAAGTCTTGGAACCATCATTAGCTTTCTGCTCTTTCAAATCATGGGCGTTTTTTTCACGGTTCTTTGCTCAGATCAGGACTTGTCTGGGATAATGATGATGATGATGATGATGATAGTTTGATCACGAACAGACGCGTTCGCTTGGAACAGCTGAACTTTGTGTTGAGCGGCGATGCGAATTCATCTTTTTTGTATCGCAGTTTATCTTATACAACTGAGGTCGCGAAGCTAGGTAGTTGTGTTTGTTTGTTCGTTCGGTTGTATGTCTGTCGGTTGGTACTTTCGTTTGATACATTTATTTTTGGTCAGCTCCCTGTGTTTGGATACTTTTTTTCTCAATCCAATGTGTTCTAGTGGCTTCCTGCTGCTGTTCATATATTGATGTTGATAATGTTGTTATCAGTGTTGTGCTTTTCTCGTTGGTGGAAATTGGCCGTGTGCCTATTTTGATATTTCCTACCACTGAGTGGTATAATAAAAGCTTACGGTTGAAGAGATATCCTTTGGGAGCTGGTTTGCGTATACGCAACCCACATGATTTGGCAAAAGCCTGGTCATCATTATCTTGCAGTGATTGTGACGTCAACTGTTGGAAATTATCTTTGATAAGAAAGCTCTGGAATGTTAAGTACCTAGATGTTCTCAAGCACCCCCGAGTTAATTGGTGCTACAAGTTATATCAACTAACTTTCCCAGTTCCTCGGAACCGGCTACAAAAGGCATGAAATTGGAAAGGCTCAAGCTGGTTTCACGCATGAAATCTATAGAGGTCTATTTACAATAAATTGCTAAATGATTTTCGGCTTGAGCATTTTCATGCTGTTCAGATTTTGACGCGTCGAGTTCTAGCTCTTATATTGTCTCCGGAGTTTATTTGAATGTCTCTATTATTTGTATAACCTTGAGGCTTGGCATTAATAGTGACGTCATTGTGTTCTTGTGTTACAGACTTCAGGATGATGACGTCAGGACGTCATCTGCTGGCCGCGCTGGTCGTGGTCAGTCTTCTCTCAGCCAGCAGGGCACAAAGTGGTCAGTATCATGTTGACATTGTGTTATCATAACTGTTCTTGTATGTTGAATCCTTAGAGGCAGACGGATATTGGCTCGAACAATGTTTTACATACGCGCATGCACACCCGCATTAACGCAAACATACACAAGCACAATCAAGCGCGCGTACACACACACACACACACACACACACACACACACACACACACACACACACACACACACACACACACACACACACACACACACACACACACACACCAGGGCCGGACTAGGTAAGCACTAGGGGGGGGGGGGTTACAGATGGGAGTCCAGGGGGCGAAGCCCCCTTGGTGGGGGTTGCAAGGGGGCTTTGAAGCTGCAAGCCCCCTTGAAGCTGAAAGTTTTTTGATGTTTCTGGAGGGAAAGGAAGCCTCTCCTTGAACGAAAAATGTAAATTCGACAGCAAGCTGTATAGGCAATGATAAAGAATTGATCCAGATGCAACAACCCCCCCCCCTCCCTCCCCCACAAAAAAAAACGTTTGGGAGGTACATGCTTAAGCCGTTTTTTTTCGATATATGTCTTTGATGACGTCATATCCGGCTTTTTGTAAAAGTTGAGGCGGCACTGTCACACCCTCATTTTTTAATCAAATTGATTGACATTTTTGTAAAACAATCTTCGACAAGGGCCGGACTTTGGTGTTGCATTTCAGTTTGGTGGCTTAAAAATTAATTAATGACTTTGGTTATTAAAAATCTGAAAATTGCAATTAAAATTAATTTTTTATAAAACGATCCAAATTTACGTTCATCTTATTCTTCATCAATGTCTGATTCCAAAAACATATAAATATGTTATATTCGGATTAAAAACAAGCTGTGAAAATAAAATATAAAAATTATGATCAAAATTAAATTTCCAAAATCGATTTAAAAACAATTTCATCTTATTCCTTGTCGGTTCCTGATTCCAAAAACATATAGATATGATATGTTTGGATTAAAAACACGCTCAGAAAGTTAAAACGAAGAGAGGTACAGAAAAGCGTGCTTTGCAGCACAGCGAAACCACTACCGCGCTAAACAGGCTCGTCAGTTTCACTGCGTTTTGCACGAGCGGCGGACTACGGTCATTATGAAAATGCAGTGCGTTCAGTTTCATTCTGTGAGTTCCACAGCTTGACTAAATGTACCGTAGTGATTTCGCCTTACGTTACTTATTCTTCTTTGCTTTCAGATTTAGAATCTCCAGAAGAAGGCGGGTTTTCAGTGCTTCCCGGTAAGTATCTTGAAATGATGTACAGGCGCTTTAGGGGCCTACAGAAAGAGTTGACAAAATATTTTGAGGCCAAAGTTTTTTCTGCGGTGTCCTTCTGAACAACTGAAACAGCATAACTTTTCTCCAGAAATGATATCTTTGTTGAAACACAACTTTCATTTTAATTGCTAAAAACTCCCCCCCCGCCTCCCCCCTACACACACACAAAGGGTTCATCTGTTTATGTTCGGTGGGTTGTAGAAAACCAAAAATACCAAGCATGCATCCCCCGTAAGCGGCGTATGGCTGCCTAAATGGCGGGGTTAAAAACGGTCATACACGTAAATGCCGAGGGGGTTTCAGCTCATGAACTAGGAAGATCTGTTTTGTTTTGAGGAAACTTTACAGCCATCCAGCGATATCCAAAAATACTAAAAAAAAAAAAAATGCGTTTGATGGAATTTTTTCTGAAATTTAATTTATATTGTCATTCTTTTGCACATAGTTGTCATAAATTTCACCGAAAATAATACGTATGAATCATTTACTTTGACTCATGATTTATATATTTTGCTTCAATGAAAATTCGAAACGACGTGCGGCACAAAAACAAATATTTTTGATGGAATTCTTTTGTACACTCGATTTTATTTCCCCATTTCTTTTCTTTATTCCTTTATTGGCAGGGTTCGGTACATAAGCGTATGCTTCGAGTACTTTTATTATGACTCAGATGCAGCGTATATAGTGCGATATCAAAACAATTAGATTTATCTAATCATTTCTTATTTATGTTCTTTCTTTGGGGTGTCTCTAAGCGTTCAGGTAGTTGGCTTCATGTCCTGCCTTTTGCTTAAACTCTGCAGCAGGGGGTGATAATTATGAAATCAGATTTGTTTGATGGAATTCTTCTCATTTCCTTCCACACAGGGTGCGGGACTCAGAAAATGGATCTCATGCTAGTGATAGACACTTCAGAGAACGAAGCTGCGTTCAAGGAGTTCCAGGACTTTGCTTCCGACATCATCCGGTTCGCCAACCCCGATACCGGCCTTGTCCGAGTCGGCGTCGTCGCCTACAGCTCAGAGGTCAACCACCGGATACGACTGTCCGACTACTCCCGGACAGCTGACCTGGTATCGGCCGTGGAGTCGCTGAAGTTCCAGCCGGGGCGGAGAGACACCTCCGGGGGCCTGCAGTCCATGCGCCAGCTGTTCCGAGAGACCCTGGGCGACCGGCCTGACGCGCCCAACGTGGCCCTGCTGCTCACCAGTGGAAACTCCGTTCTCAGGACTGAGGAGGTCAGACTGGGCGAGATGTTTAGATTATGCTTTGTTGCAAGACAGGGTTTTTGTTGACAAGGTTTCAGTGGGTGTGGTTAAGGCCTTCATTAATTGAGCCCGAAATTGACTTCGCGAAGTCTTTTTACCGAAAATTCAGTGCCAACTCTTCGTGCAACGAGCTTCTTGAAGTAGACTTTGCCAAGTCGAATTGCCTCTCTCGGATCAACAAAATCCGTATTTCTCCACAAAGCATCTTTCATCCCTTGAATATTCCTAAACCCGCTCTGCTAAGTTCCGCTCTCGTATCTAAGAATGTCTTTACTGTGCGCACCCCGTTACATGCGATGACCGTTTAACTTGTGACAGAAGTAGAAGAAAACAGCAAACGGTGTAACGTGTCGGAGGCAGACATTTTTGTTTTCATAGCTGAAGCAGTTCTGTCCCACTGCAAAAAAGGTTCAATGTTCGCTTGTAAGACAGACCAATAAGAGTCTATTCTGAGCAGTCAGTCTGTCTTGGTAAGTGTCTGGCACTAGCCTCCTAGTTGTGAACTTGAAAACCAACACAAACTTAAAGGTAAGGGAGGTAATGATGGACAGACGGATGGAAAAGGCGTGTCAGAACATGGTGTGTCATTAGTGTTCAAACTCACTTAAGTAATAGAAAACTCCTGAATGGAGAAGGAGAGAGTGAGACTCAGACTCATTAGGTAACGCTAGGTAATTTCTGAAGGGTATGTCAGCCGAATACCATGAAAGTAGAGTGCGAACTCAGGTAAGCTAGCGTGTAAATTGAAAACTAATCAACAGGTGCCGGCTTCCTCAACGCCCCGTACAGTGAGTGACTAATGATGAAGCGACCACATCCGGTGTTTCTTTATGTTATTTTTCCTCTTTTTTTCTCTCCTACCTTTTTTCCTGCGAATAATACATACAGCACAGTTTCTCACCTCGCCTTCTCCCTTGACACTTGGTTGGGGGTAACCAGTTTACTGAACTCTCTGGTTTTGCGTTGTAGTGCGCTGCAAGCCTCGTTATTGGCACGAAACGATCCCCACCCTGTGCGCTGAAGCATTTTGGAGAGGAAACACGAATTGAACCCCGATTTGACGCAACGACTTTTGTGTGATTTTTAAACACCTGACTTGGGAATAGCATAAAACGATTTTCTGTGAGGCCGTTACCTCTTTTTTTAATCTTTTTTTTTTTTTAAATTACCCAGCCCTTTACGTCACCTTGTATTATCAAGAGGATGCCATGATCCAGTAGACAGAAATGTAATGCCGAGTTTTCAAACCATGCATGAATGGTGTTTAATTTCGATGAGAGAAAAGTTAACAGTTGTGATGTCCGTCGAACTAAAAAAAAACTTTAAAAATTTTTTTTTAAAAATAAAAATTACATAAATAAATAAATAAATAAATCCCTGCGCTTAGAACTGTACCCACGGAATACGCGCGATATAAGCCTCATATTGATTGATTAACACATCCTCACTCCCCCTCACGCTCTGTCTGTCTGCCTATCTCTGTCTGTTCTCTCTTTTAGTTTAAACTACATCGTGCTTCTTGGCTCTGGGTCGTCCACAGAGTCTGACAAACTATTCAGTATCCCAGAAACTATTTGGAATTTTTCATTAGGACTTCACATAAATCCGTAAACACCATATTATGACCTTTCTACCGGCTACTTTAAAGCATTGTGTTTGTAAACAAACAAATAAATAATGACTTGATTTGAACTACACAGTTCGGATGATGAGGGTCGTGTACGACCTATATGGCAGTTAAGAAGTTTGTGTTTATCCCTAACCGGACGGCATGCGTCGTCTCCGACCCATATTATGCGAAGCGGTGGTAAATATTTATACTTATTTGGATAGAGCGGGTCCTGAACGACCAATACTTTTTGCTTTTAATCTTTTTCTTTTTTTTTCCTTTTAGAAAATATGAGTTGTAAACCTATCAACAACACACGCATTGTGTAGTCCAAAACGTTGTACTACCCTGCATCATAAAAATTCAGCCCTCATGTTTTTGCCATTCATAGCACAGTATACCTTTTCGTAGCGTTCATTAATTAATTCCTATTGTTTACATGTGCCAATAATGTTATAAAACTGTACCTAAGGGGATATAATAACGATTAGCTGTAGCTTTCGAACACAGACAAAATTATTTCAGTATTGCAAAGTGGTTTTGATAGTGTCGAATGTAAACAAAACAGTCTCAAAGTGAAAGTGGATGTTTCCCGGAAATTGCGAAGTTAACAAGAATACAGAAAAGCGCGCTTTCCTGCTTAGCACAATACGCTACCGCGCTAATCTGGCGTGTCAATATCACTACGTTTTGGACGTGGAAGGTGAGCGATTTCCTTCACGCGGGGATTGGCGACGCTGTACTGTCTGTGTTGACGGTCTAAAAATAACCCATGTCCTGGAGAACATAGCAATAAAGAATTAATTATTTCTCGTAATTGGTAAGGACTTCAAAGCTAAAACTTTGCAGGAAGCTTAATTTATACATCCCCGCAACGATGGGAAAAGCCCTGGAAGTAATTAAATAGGACAATGTCAGCCTTTAAGATTATGCGTGTGTCTGGTGACAGGTGTCCAAGGAGGGCCGCCTGGCTCACGACGCCGACATCAACGTCTTCGTGGTGGGAGTGGGTGTGCAGGACGAGCGGGAGATCAACGACATCGTCAGCTCACCAACGGACGAGACCAAGTACCTTGTCGACTCCACCGACGACCTGGAGTGGATGCCCGACGTCGTCTTTAACCAGATGTGCATTAGTGAGTCCATTCATCATTTTAAAGGCATCAGATTCCGACCGTGTGAAACGCACTTCCCAATTCTATCCGTGATTCCAGTAGCCTTTCCCTCCTTCAAAACATACCTGTTTCGTAAAGCCTTTACTTAGCCTCCTCTAGACTCCCCACAACATTATTTCTGCTTTAAAACTCTCTACCCTGTATGTACAGTATGGTCTCTCTGTCAATGGTATGACTCTATGTGTGTGTGTGTGTGTGTGTGTGTGTGTGTGTGTGTGTGTGTGTGTGTGTGTGTGTGTGTGTGTGTGTATAAATCCCTTAATGCACTGGGATTGTTTCACAAAATAGGCCATTCGTACCTTTTTTTGTTACCTAGCAACATTCAAATTAATACTTTTTCTCCAGCAACACATAATTCATACTTTTTGCCATTTATACCCCTTTCCATGCAATAGACGATGTTTACCTTTTTTTGTTACAAGATACAAGATACAAGATACAAGATACAAGATACAAGATACAAGATATTTATTCACCAATTTTGCAAAAGGATTTCATCTTGGCACGGCACGGTAAAAATAAAATAAAAACCAACCAGACACATATGCAGACACACGTCACCATGCATGCATACATACGTACATTACACTGTCATGCACACACAGACACAACTCACACACACACACACACGCACACACACACACACACACACACACACACACACACACACACACACACACACACACACACACACACACACACACACAATTATTTACATTCTCACACATAACCAGCCACATATCTACATCACAAATTCACATCGTCGCCTTGTAAACGTAAAAACCATATCAGTTTAAAAGGGGTGCCAGTAATATCAATACAACATTAGTGAATACTAGAACAATACCTAAAATTTATAATCCATTTAAAAGTAAGTAGTACATGTAATTATTATCATTTAGTCAGATCATCACATAAAATTATATAATCATGATCTAGACAGTTTAAAACAACAGTATTAACAGACTATCACAGATCCACTCAAGCACCTGAACTTAGAGTCGCATTGCACAAAACTACTACCATCACAGAACTACTCCAGCACCTAAAAAATAAGGACCATTCCACATTGCACATATTTCCACTATCACAAGTTATGAGAACAGTAATGGAATGCAGTGAAAGGACTAAGTAACAAAAGAACCCCCCCCCCCCCAATCCTATAACTACAGTATATTACAACGTCTTCACTACAGGAGTTGTCAGTACAGCATGGGGGATGAAGCTAGAGCGAAAGCGACTAGTTCTGGCTTTCAAAGCTCTGTAGCGCCTACCAGATGGAAGAGGCTCGAAGAAGTGGTTTGCCGGGTGGGAGGGGTCGCGAACAATCTTTCCTGCTTTTCGACCTGAGCGCAACTCAAAGATAGAGGCAACGGAAGGGAAGTCACAGCCCGCGATTTTGGAGGCTGTCCGCACAATGCTCTCCAGTAGCTGTTTCTCTTTCTCAGTGGTGCTGCCATACCAGACCGTGATAGAAAAACACAGGGTGCTCTCAACGACTGCGCGATAGAACTGCGCCATGATTTGCTGTGACATACGGAACTTGCGCAACTGTCTCAGGAAGTGCAGCCGCTGCTGGCACTTCTTAATGATGGACGTGGTGTTCCCGTCCCATTTCAGGTCTTCAGAGATCAGTGTGCCGAGAAATTTGAATGAAGAGACCTGTTCTACAGCTTCCCCATTTATTTCAAGGGGCAAGATGGGGTCTTTCTTTCGTCGAGGGTCGATAACGACTTCTTTTGTTTTAAGAACGTTTAGCTCGAGATCATTTTCAGAGCACCACTCAACCACTCTTTGAACCTCCCCCCGGTAAGCGTCCTCATTGGAGTCAGAAATCAGGCCTTCAATGGTGGTGTCGTCTGAGAATTTGATTATGTATGTGGATGGGTGAGCGGAGGTGCAGTCGTTGGTGAAAAGGGTGAAGAGTAGAGGGGACAGAACACAGCCCTGCGGGGCACCAGTGTTTAGAGTGAGTGAGGCAGAGAGTGAGTTGTTGAGTCGGACGACCTGAGGACGGTCAAGCAAGAAGTCTAGAAGCCAGTGGCAGAGAGAGAGAGGGACATCGAGACCAATCAGTTTGTGGAGGAGCTTGTGAGGGATGATCGTGTTGAATGCGGAGGAATAATCAATGAACAACATTCTAGCGTAGGTGCGAGGGTTCTCAAGGTGCTGCAAGACAAAATGAAGACCCATGGCGACGGCATCATCGACGGACCTGTTGGCTTGGTAAGCAAACTGGAGTGGGTCAGACAGGTGACCCGTGAAAGCCCGCAGGTGCCGCAGAATCAACCGCTCCAGGACCTTCATGATGACAGATGTCAGTGCCACAGGGCGGAAGTCATTCAGCTGAGTTACCTTGGGCTTTTTGGGGACTGGGACAATTACTGAAGACTTGAAGCACCGTGGCACAGACATCTGCTGCACAGAAGTGTTAAAAATGTCAGTAAAAACAGGCGCGAGCTGGTCAGCACAGGACCTCAAGGTCGATGTTGAGACAAGGTCAGGACCAGAAGCCTTTCTTGGATTCTGTTTACGGAAGAGACCCCTGACCTCACTCTCCTGGATGGTAAATGCCGGCGCCAAAAGAGACGCATCGTCAGGGAGAGGAGGGCGGTAACCGAGTGAGGGGTTCTTCTGGTCAAACCTACTATAAAACACATTCAGTTTGTCAGGTAAGTCAGGGTCAACATTGTCTGAAGGCGCAGCCTTGTGCTTATAGTTTGTGGCCTGCTGGAGGCCTCGCCAGACCTCACGGGTGTTGTTCGAGGAGAAGTGGTCTTCAATCTTCTGGCGATAGGTAGTCTTTGCATGGCGGATCTCACGTTTGACCTCTGCCTTGGCCTGCTTGTCAAATTAATACTTTTTTCTACAGCAACAGATAATTGATACTGTTTGTCAGCAACAGTCCATTCATGCCTGTTTTCCCTGCGACAGTCCATTTATACCTTTTCAAGCAAGAAATCCGTCTTTACTTTTTCAAGTAAAAAGCGATATTACCGTTCACTGCAGTCCTCATCGGTTTTTTCTTAGGATGTCCAACTGAAGTCGCCCTTGATTTTTAGCTCACGCGACCGTTTCTAAAATGTTTCAAATTGGGATTTTTACAATCTTGATCTGTCTGATGTATCAGTTTTCATCACATGTTCTCTTTTCTTTCAGGACTACAATCGCAGGTTGTGAACGTACTCAGAGGTAAGCGCACATTACCTGGTCTTTGTTTTTATTCTCAGGCGTTTGTTTGATTGTCTGTTTTTGTTTGTTTGTATTTTATTTGAATATTTACTGCTTTATGTCGTTATCATTTCAATTCGTTTTTGTAGAAGATTTTCAGTAGAATACAAATGATTCAGTTTACGACAATAACTAGAATGTGAACAACATCACAAATTGTTTTCATTTCTTTGTCAGCGCTGACTACCAAGGGAAATAATTGTTTCTGATGTATCCATTAGACGTATAGGAAGTGTAAGGGAGAGAACACACAGAATAACGACGCCGACTAATAACGACGCTAAGAGAGAAGGAAAGAACTGCAAAACTCCAAGGGAAGTAACTCAGGTTTTGATGATGGATAAAATGAACGGAGAGAACTTATTATACATTGTTTTGTTTTTCTTTGCAGCCTCCAACCGAATTGACCTGGCGTTCTTGCTTCACTTCTCTAACGAGATGACGGAGGAATCGCTGGAGAAGATCAAGGGCTTCATGAAGAACATGACCAGCAAGGCCAACATCGACTCGGGCGATGTCAGGGTGGGAGCTGCCGTTTACCGCAGGTAAAGAGAATAGGAATTGGCTTTGCCATTTAGATGGTACCGTGTGGATTTTTGCTTGTTTTTTTTTCAATGTGTGCCAGACAGTTACGAACACGTTCTCCGCACGCACAGACACTGACAGATACAGACACTGACAGATACAGACACTGACAGATACAGACACGCAGACACTGACTTGACGAAGTAACGCATTCTAATAACGTACTTGATAGTCTATGACAGGCTTGGAACACTCTTCATCCTCTCTGTCAATAACATCTTAACCTTTAACCTTCACCGGATCACGCGTTGGACTACACAATCCGGATGATGTGGGTCGTGTACGACCCATACTTTCCATAGAAGGATTCAACGTAAAACGTATGGGTCGTACACGACCCACACCATCCGAATAGGGATAAACGTTGCCGCCTCTTTGCAGAGTATGGGTCGTACACGACCCACGCCATCCGAATAAGGATAAACAACGTAAAATTCCTTACGTAGTTCCATATGGGTCGTCCACGACCCACATCATCCCGACTGTGTAGTTCAAATTACGTCATCGTTTATTTGTTTGTTTACAAAGATAATCTCTCAAAAGTTGGGCAATGGGAAGGTCGTATGGTGATTAGAGATTACATGAAGTCTCAATTACAAACTCTAAATAGTTTCAGAGATAAGGACGATTTTGTGAGGCTCTGGGTCGTCCACGACCCACGAAGCACGGTGAAGGTACAAATGAGGCAGAACGCTAAACAAAGGGAAGTAAGCGCTCTAAATGCGTACGACATGCGTAATAGAGTAAGCGAGAGTTATTCAGAACCAGTCTCCTGGCACCTAAGAGAATAACAAGCATTTAAATGAACAAGTGACTCTCATCCTCAAATAAGGATGATCGCTCAAAGCTCATATGTTCCTCATTCTCAAAGGCACTCTAACTTACTCGTACGTACACAGTCATACACAAGAACCAGCTAATATTCCTGACCGTCGAAGTCCTTTGACCAAGAATTCTTTTACAGAACAAACACACACATTGTGACATCATACTATTTGTGTGTGTTCAGAATGAAAGTCGCTTATTCATTTTAGTGCTTGTTAATGTTATTCTCTTAGGTCACGTGCCAGGAAACCTTTTCGCATACCTCTCGCTTACTCTATTACACATGTCGTATGCATTTAGAGCGCCTTCTTCCTTCTTTTTTTTTTTATCAAATCTCTGTGTCACTATCATGCGCTTATACTAACTAATATGGAAGATAGCAGCTGAGACGTTTACCATCGTAAGAGTGTCCGCCAAAAAAGTCCTGAGGTGCTTCGGAGATGTTTTGATATTTTGAACATTTTTATCGAGCCCCTCCACCCCAGCAGAACGGGCGACATTTGGAACGTCATTTATCAATCCTCCAAGCAAAAATCACAGAAATCTGCTTGGCTGGGAGTTTCCGCTCAGCACTCGTTGTTTGATTTTGACTACAGTCTTCCAATTTCTTTTGGCTGACCAAAGACTTGTGTCTTCTCTCCAGGCGCGCTTTCACCATGTTCCGACTGAACCAGTACGACACCAAGGCCGCCGTGCACAGCGGCATCGACAGCATCAACATCAACTACCGTTCTGCCTCAGCTTCCGCCGCCGCGGGTCTGGACGTCGTGCGCAGCAACATGTTCACCGTGGACAACGGCGACCGCGCCGACGTCCCCAATGTCGTCATCGTCCTCACCGACGCCAACTCCGACGTGGACGTGGCCAACACCATCAGCGCTGCACAACAGCTCAGAGAGACCGGGGCCACCGTCTTTGCCATTGGAGTCAACTTGGACTATAAGGTGAGTAGGTCTTTGAAGGTCAAGGTCGGGGTCTGCTTCCTTGTTCGGTTTTCTTTTTAGCCTGCGGTCAAGCTGAATTCATTGCATGATGACATGAGAAAAAGTTAGATATTATGGCTGTACACTTGTATAAAACATACGTGTATTCCCAGGGGGAGTTCTCCATCTTGTTAGACCCTCTAATAAAAAGATTATCGTGATATTCTTGATGGGATTTCATACCTGTTCTTGTTTGCGGCGGCTTCTTATACCAATGCAAACAGTTCCTAGCTCACCACTCACCACTCACCATCGGGACCGGCACGGTTGGCCTAGTGGTAAGGCGTCCGCCCCGTGATCGGGAGGTCGTGGGTTTGAACCCCGGCCGGGTCATACCTAAGACTTTAAAATTGGCAATCTAGTGGCTGCTCCGCCTGGCGTCTGGCATTATGGGGTTAGTGCTAGGACTGGTTGGTCCGGTGTCAGAATAATGTGACTGGGTGAGACATGAAGCCAGTGCTGCGACTTCTGTCTTGTGTGTGGCGCACGTTATATGTCAAAGCAGCACTGCCCTGATATGGCCCTTCGGCTTCGTTGTCGGCTGGGCGTTAAACAAACAAACAAACAAACAAACTCACCATCGGGGGAAAAACACGTCATACCACTGATCAAGCTGCTGTTCTGATGTTTTATCTATAAAAAAAAAGACCGACCGACCAATCAATCAATCAACTAATCGACCGACCCACCAAAACCCATCCCCACATTTTTAGCACAGAAAAACAATTGACACCAGTTCTTATGAAACACCTTTTAACAAAGTCATAAACGAGACGGTCTAGAATGTACAAAAACATTCGAACCCTACATGTGTAACCTAACTGAACTAATGAATGTTATCGCTTTGCAGGACGAGTTGGAGGCCATTGCCAGCAGTCGTGGAATGACGTATGTGCTGACGTCATTTGACGAACTGGAACGTGCGCGTGACCACATCGTGCGTCACATCAGTGGACGTAAGTACAAGGCTGTTTAGGTGGCTGGGTGGGGGGTTGAGGGGGGGTGGGTGTCCATAACAGATTAATTGCTAACTTTCCCAAACCATCAATCGAATTAAAGACAATTGAGAATGGTAAACTGTACGGATTTTTAATCATAGCCAGGACGCAACGTTCACTGGTACCTCGAACCTCGAATTATCGATTTTTAAAGTGGAAGAACAAGATACAAAGCAGATAAAAAGAATAAACGCTAAGCTTCCGTTTTGGGGATAGCCCCTCCCCCCCCCCCCTCCAAAAAAAAAGCACTTCAATGATCGATAAATCGAAGTTGAAGAGAATGTGTTGTTGGTTTTTCAGGGAAGGGAAGATGTTTGATTGCTCAAATTATTTGGACATACATTCGCAACAGGCATGAAATGATTTCACGTTTTGTGCCAGTATAAAAGCTTTTTGGGGGCCATTGTTATATACTGGCGCATATATAGCGTCAACACAAAAATACGAGTAGCCACATGATACTGTTACTGTAGTTTGTGTGACGGATATCACATTGATGTTAAAGGCACAGTAAGCCTCCCGTAAATCATCACAGATACTGTCCGGCTTTTACACACAGTACAAACACCCTTTCATTTAAACACTCACCGCTTGAGAACATCCTAGGTGCCCTCCGTAAAGAGTGAGCAATTTTCAAAGAATATATTTTTGCGTGGTTTATCTTTCCCCTGAGCCATCATGAACCCGTGTGATCCAGTTTCCTTTTTTTTCACAATTTAGTCGTCAGTTTGTGATTTCAATGCGACTCGCTGTAAGCTTATCTGCAATAGCACGTTATTGTGTACCTCTGAATCTAAAACGCCACAAACGGCTGCGAACTAGAGCGGTGGCGGATGACGGTTCAGAGGAACTGGCGCAAGGCACAACCGTCGTCTGCTACGAGAAAGACGTTCTGCGTGACACGTTTCTGGGCTTTTCTTTTTTCAAACTTTTAAAACTTCGAATTCTAATGATCTTGTCTTGATGAAAAAATTGTTCTTTTATGATTTAAGAATGTTTGTGTAACAAGCTGTCAATTTATTATTTAGATTTTAAAAGTTTGGTCTAGCACCAAAACGAGGCGCCTGATTGTCCGTTCGCATAGTAAACGAACATAAATTCTTTGAAAATGTCTCACTCTCGACAGAAAGCAGCCAGGATGTTCCCGTTCGGTGAGCGTTCAAATGGAAGTATGCTTGCACTGTATGTAGAGGCTCGGGGAGCTCAGTGATGGTTTACGGGAGGCTTACTCTGCCTTTAAGTTACAGTAACATTGACATTTCAGTGTGTAACATTTAATATTATCGAAGAGCAAATAAGTTTAAATTAAATGTTTGTTTTGTTGTTTTTTGCAGTTGAAGGAAAAATGACCAACGGGTTGCTCGGTAAGTTAATTAATTCTTAAAATCTTTCTCAGTTTCTGTTTATTTTTTATTTTTTATTTTTTTTTTGTTTTGTGTCATATGAATCACACCAGTGTTTTTGTATATTTTTGTGTGGGATTTGCTATCTTTTTAAAATGATACACTGGAAAAAGGCTTGAAAATAGCATTATGCGGTGACAAAGCGTAGATATCTTAAAAGTGTTGACCACCAAAACATCATTTACATACTTGTGCTTGATACATAAGTTGCTCTTTGGGCTCTCTCTGCTAATCTTCTTGGTTTAAACATTGCTTTATTCAACCATCAATGTGAACAATACACGAATAACACTTACAAATCAACAAGCTATCAGCCTTTGGTGGTGATCCATAAAAGACACAACTAACGATTTTTATTTTATTTTCCCATTTCTTTTCTCGCTTCTTCACACAATATCGTCATCATCATGGTAATCACGGTCTAAGTTATTTTTCTTCTTCTGTTTGCAAATTAAATCTAACAAAGATGTCTGCTTTTCTTTCAGATGAGGTTCCTGGAGCTTTGACAGCAGACAGTAAGATTTTGTTTTCTTGTTGATGTCAAATTCTACTGAAACATTAGGGTAGATTTGTGTTCTTGTCACTTATCTTCTGTCAGAACTCTCGAATACTTGCTTTTTAATTAAGAAAAGGGCATGAGTTTGTTTTTATTCATCTCCAAGTTATCCAATCACACAAGTGCTGTGTTTTAAGTTCTGTCTTTCGTTAATTACCAACAATAATTTGAGCAGGAAGGTGTGGTTTATCCGGGCGCTCTTCTTTGGATTTGTGCCAGTGATCACTTCTTTCAAGACAGTTACCGAAGCCGTACAGAAGACAGACAAGCTACAATTTGGAGAAGACGCTCTAATGCATGCCCCCTTAAGCCATACTGATTCGTTAAACAGGTTCCAAGGAGAAGAGTGTGCTGTTCATTTCACAGGTTTCCAATGTTTGCTGTTCATTTCACAGGTTTCCTATGTTTGCTGTTCCTTTCACAGGTTTCCTATGTTTGCTGTTCCTTTCACAGGTTTCCTATGTTTGCTGTTCCTTTCACAGGTTTCCTATGTTTGCGCATACGCTGGTTGCCTACGATCACGTCCCTGACAAGACCAATGTGTACCGTTTCAGGTTCCGCAGTGTGTGACCTTGCATGCCGGTGAACTGAAAATGCTGTTTGAGCGGGTGTATGTGCTTTGGGTGTGAGTTTGTGATTGTGCGAACATTCTCACAATTTGTGTAGTGCAGCAGCAATTGTTTTCCTGTGAGTTTGTGATTGTGCGACATTTTCTCAAAATGTGCAATGCAGCAGGGGTCTACGTCCTGTGATTTTGTGAATGTGCGCAAGTGTTCATAAAATGTGCAATGCAGCAGCGCTTGTCTTCCAGAGTCTGTAAAGCTGGACGTGGCCGTAGTATTTCACACGAGTAACACAGTGTCGCTGAAAGACGTGAACAAAGCCCTCAAGCCCTTCCTGGTCAACCTCTTCAAAGACACAGAAATGGACAGCGGTCAGCTCCAAGTGTCGCTAGGATACTTCAGCAAGAACTACAAAGTTCTGGGCAACCTGCAGAAGTACAAAAGCAAAGCCGCTTACGCTGACGCCGTGTTAAAGTTGCCCAGGAACATCCGCGGCAAGAAGTCGAACGGAGCGGTTGCACTGAAGAAGATCGGCCGACAACTGTTCAAGAAAAAGAAAGGCGACCGTCCTGACGCAAGCAACGTGGTGATTCTCCTCACCGACGGCAAGACCAATGTCAAACCCGCCGACTTCCCCAAAGAAGCGGAGACTCTGCGTGAAAATGGAGTCAAGATTGTAACTGTGGGTGTCGACAAGGCTGATGAAAACGAACTCAAGTCTGTGGCCACACAGGGTCAGAATACCTTCATGGCCAGAACGTACGATGACCTTGCCAACGACGAACTGACTGAGCAGCTCAGAGACGCCATGTTCACACGTAAGTTGGCAACACTCTGACGTACGCTTGGATAAGAACGCAACTGACGTTGGTTTACTTTCTTGCCTGTTATAAACATAAAGTGTAACAGTGCGTAAAGTGTCGTTTATATTTCGTAAGAATTATTGTATCAGTGGCCTCTCTATTCATGTAGTCGAGGGTAGAGTTAGTCCGTAGATTCGATGATTATAGTCGGATCTGACATTTGGTATATTTTTCCAGCTTCATCAGTTATTTTCTTGTTTTGTTGTGTTCGTGTAACGAAACACGATTAGAGTCAAGAATGCCGTAATGAAGTTTATTTTGTCTGTATTTAGCTCTTCCTCGACCACCCCCAGAGAAGGAAGCCGTTTTGACCCTTCCTCCTGCCACTAACCTGGGTGGGTGATTTAAATGCCGCACATTTTGTACACTTTTTGTATGAAGTACCTTCCTTCGCGTGTATAGTCATCCAGTAAGTCAACACAGATGCGACCAGAGTTTTGCACGGGATACGTGCGACTTCTCATTTGGACACACACACAAACTCTACAGTCTGTCTGCTTGGTGGAATTTTGGCTGAATTAATATCGTAAATGGCAGCTATGTGAATCTCCAAAATTAATCGATAACAGATTTGTAACTGTGTACCGGAAGCCATCAGTAGGCATCCAATGTCTTATGTAAAGATCTGTGGTGGTGTTGATGGCTTCTCACACGGGAAAGAAGGTATTTTTAACTTTGTGCACTTTATTGCACTATTCACGGCCCAAGGTTATTTTGAACGCACATATATTCATGGTTTTAATACATGGTTCATTATCAATGGTTAATATGTTGGTTTGGTCAAACATTTTCGTGTCGTACTGGACTAATTCAACGTACACATCAACCATTCCATATCAGAAGTCATTAAAACCGTGGTGTTCAATATGTCACTATATCTCTTGGTGTCTGTATATTCAGTGTCACAATACCCAGAGTGGTTACGTTTAGTGTTGTTGAGCAGGTGATATCTGTGTTACTACTATACCCATAACTACAATACGTCATTTAACCGAATGTTCGTGAGCACATTTGTTGCGTCATGTTGTGATTAATGATCTGTGTGTGTATTCAGCTTGAGTGAGCAGTATTATTTTTTTCTTCATGGATTTCCAACATAAAAGTCATTTTAGTCGAGTGTTTGCCTATCATTTATCTGTCCCCCTAGCCTTTAATGGTGTATTCGTGTCAAATTAAAGGATCGTGGAACACCCATGCACATATCCTCTTGGCACATATTCTTTTAGCGTGGAGAAGTTTTCAAAGAGGGGCAGTGCTTTCCGGCCGTTAAGCAGGGAAGGTAATTTCCCAAAGAGCACTGCGTTTTTGGCCGGTTCCTTAGTGGGGAGGGAAGCGTCTAAAGCACCATTGTAAATTTCAGACCCTTACGAAGCGGACGTGGCCGTGTTGTTTCACGTGTCCCCCAAGATGAAACCCAAGGACCTGGCCAAGTCCTTACAACCCTTCCTCGCCCGCTTGTTTGAAAAGGCCGACATTGACGGCGGTAAGGTGCGCGTCGCTATGGGTTTCTACAAGAAGAGGTTGAAACTTATGTTCAACCTGAAGAAGATGAAAACCCGCGCGGACTTCGTCAAGGAGGTGATGAAGATCGCCAAAAAGGTGCGAGGCAAGAAGGGAGACGCGGCGCTAGCCCTGTCCAAGATGCGTGAGAGGGTGTTCGCCAAGTCGCGCGGAGACCGACCCAACGTGCCCAACGTGATCGCCCTCATCACCGACGACAAGGACACGGGGGTCAAGGGCAAGTTGCTGAAGGAGGCGGAGGCGGCCAAGGCTGCAGGGGTCAAGGTCGTCACCCTTGGTCTCAACAAAGCGGACAAGAACGAGCTGCGGGATGTGGCCTCTGAGCCTAGTGACAAGAACACGCTGTTCGCCCCCAAGTACTCTGACCTGCAGAAAGACGACATGGTGGCAGCTTTCAGAAATAGGATATTTGACCGTAAGTTAGCACGAGGCCACTCCTCACTGCTTTCTCCAACGGAAAAGATCCTTCTCCATTAATTGCATTTTGTGTATGGGTCTAGAAAACCCAACATAAAGCTACATTTCTCCATCGTTAAACTGAAACTTATGCAAGCAAGCTGCATTCTTGTCAGAGCTGTTTTTAATCAAACGAATGACTGCTTTTAGTAGTAAATTAGTTTTGACGTGTTTCGCCCATCAAAGAAAAGTATATGAACAATTCAACTTAAAATATTCATTGAAATCTGTGTACGTTAAACCTACTTGTTGGGAAAATAATGGGGACATGTTTTTGCGTTTAGCAGACCTGGCTGAAAATAATGACAGTCGTCTTTCTTCTAGCAGTTGAAGATACCCCAACCACGAAAACAGCACCAACAACTCCGGCAACAGAAAAAAACCTGCTGCCCCTTCGTGATCTTAAGCAGCAGTCTGTGGCGGGTGGGTTTAGCTATGCCTTGACTTTTTCTAATGGCTGAAACAGCTGACAAGCTCTGCCAGCCGCTGACTGGTCTTCACGCCTCACTTCAAGCCCATGACTTTCTCTTCACCTGCACTTAACGTTTACGCAGCGATTGCATGGAGCTCTCTCTCTCTCTCTCTCTCTCAACTGATATTCTTAGGAGTCAACTCTCATGACTTAGAACATCGATTACGAAGAGAGTGACGATGAAGGTCGAACTTCATTTTCTGCTTTGGAATTGCCTGCATTGACATGTCGACTCAGCTGCTTTATTTATTCTGGTGCCAATGTTTTGCACAAATCTTGTGAGCATGCTTAAATTGGGCAGAAAACTCCCTAGATACGAGCATTGCCAAAACAGGGCAAATCTGACATTGCACAATCTCATCTTGAGCGCATGCGCTAATTTATCAAGGCAGAATAGGTCCGGGGGTAGCCGGGACGTCTTTCAGTATCCCAGCGCAGGGACTAAAACTGCAGACCTTTCCAGGAAATGCAATAAGAACCAAGAAACTACCTTACTCCAATGCACTTGCTTTGTCTGCACCATTTTAGCACGGGCGGTTAACAATGTATGACCGTCGGCACATTGGAATGCGCGTCACGTCTAAACTACTGTTGATAGGAAGAGCCCAAAATCGTGTGTGCTGTACCTTTCATGGCTAACAGCGCACCTGGGCGGGCATGGCTTTGCGTGGACCTCTACTTTTACATTTCGCAATCAAACGATGCACAGCTACCGTGACATTATTTCAACTTCACTGGGTTCTCAGTACTGAGTCAAATATGACTTAGGTTTGCTGGGACTGCCTGTATAATCCTGTCTTCTAGTGCACGTTGGCACAAGAACGGAACTTGCACAGCCACAGGTAGGAGGTGATTCGAGGTGAGTTTTGAATTTTACTTCTAATGGACATTTATGCCTGCAAAATATATATTTCAATGTTGTTTGCTGCAACTGAAATTGTGCGCGCTTGATGTTATGTTAACTGAAATGACATGTACTCTTTCACTGCAACTAATATTCACATTTTTCTAACTTTGCAGGCGGATCCCGTCTGCTATATGTTTGCAAAAACTTTACAAATTATGAAAATTTACAATGTATGCCTTGTTTTGATTATTGTTTGATGAAAATATGTTATGCTGTGAAATGTCATGTTGACTGTTAGTAACTGTTATACTGTGGAATGTTATGTTATTTATACACTATACACGTTTGAATTTTGACATTTTTTCGACGTGATTGTGGTGCACAGTATACAATTTCTTTGCAGGCTGACTTCTTTTAGGTCCGTTCTAATTTTACCATATTTTCAGAAATGTGAATAATTTGGTTTCATAACATCGAGTTTTGCATTCTCAACCTGCCCGTAAGATATCGACGAATGTGTGCGCGTGATAGTCTGCAGAGTTAAGCTCGTGAAGTTCATGTTAAGGTTCAACTTTAAATTATTCGACTTTTTGTTTCAGAAGAACACTGATCTGATTTGCCAATCTTTTTTTTTGTCTTTAAAGCACCAATGGGTGCTCAGTCCTTATCATTTAAATTGCAGCTGTCATTAGGTTTACTTTTGCAACCACGTTTCACGGTATCTTTACCAACATTGTGAGTGTTACGTGAGAATACACAAAACTGAGCTTGCTTACTTCTCATGATTAAAATACTATCTCTGGATGAAAGTGAGAGTTGTTAATAACATTTGTTTTATATTTAGAGTATTAAAAGTGAGTATTTTGGTTTGTTTTCTTTTTTTTTTTTACTTCTGAATTTTAGAACGTTGGCAATCTCTTTGCTTTTGGATTTGTGTGCATCAAGCCTTAGGCAAGCATGTGGGCATCAACGTAAATTACGGGGGAGTGTGACTTGTTGTCTTGCAGATAGTAACAAGGTAGACGTCGCCGTGGTGTTCCACGTCCAGTCTGGGACCAAGGTGGCGGAGATCACCAAGTCTCTCAAGCCCTTCCTCAAGAACATCTTCAAGCACGCCGACATAGACGGCGGCAACGTGCGGGTAGCTCTCAGTTACTTCCGCAAGAACCCGACCCTGATGTTCAACCTGCAGAAGACCAAGACCAAGGCGGCTTTCACCAAGGAGGTGGACAAGATCCAGAAGAAAGTGCGGGGCAAGAAGAACGACGCTGGGAAAGGTCTGGAGGAGGTGCGCACCACCATCTTCGACGAGAGCCGCGGAGACCGGACCGACGTTCCTAACGCCGTCATCCTGATCACGGACAACAAGGTTAACCTCAACCCTCAGGCCCTGCAAAGTGAGGCTTCCGCGCTCAAGGCCGCAGGGGTCAAGGTCATCACCGTGGGGATAGAGAAGGCCAACGAAGCAGAGCTGAGAACTGCTGCTACTGACGCCGAAGACGCTTTCTACTTCGACAATTTTGCCGCTTTGAGAAGCGACGCTACTGCCGAGGGAATTAGACAGCGTATCTATGCCCGTAAGTTCACCCTTCGCCAGTGTTAAGTGCCGTTCGCTTGCGTGCGATGTCTAACGTTTATTGCATGGAAGCAAACAGAGCGTGATTGGACAGCGTTGCTTCACATAAATGAATATTGTCTTTTTAAGAGAAAAAGAAGTTCTGATTTTCTCATGAAGCTGAAGCTTCTGGCTTAAACTTTCAGCAAATGAAACGTACGAAGAGCAAATTTAATGTTTTTGTGAAGAAGAGAATGCTTAGAGGGAATTGGAAATTATAGATGCTTAGAGCTATTGAAATGTATTGGAATCCTGCTCGGCAAAAGTTTAAACAAAAACGCAGGATAAGAGCAATGTGGACGTTATGTAAGCAAAGGATGCTTCAAATCTAATGAAAAGAATTTTAGTCCTGCTCAGCGAAAGTTTAAAACAACACAAGATCGATGATACATTAACACGATGCTGTTTTCGTTCAGTGCAAGAGGACGCAACACCACCTCCGCCAGTGACAAAGGGTGGGTGTACCATCGTGTGTTTTCCTCTTGCACATTTGTGTTCTCGTCAATGGATGCTTTGCACTTCTGTTCTGTGTAGATTTTGCACACGTGCCTTGCCGTTCTGATCATCTTGACTTTTTGCACTTTTGTCTTTCGTTTGCATCACTGTTGTTCAACAAGATTAGAACCCAAGGATATGCACTGTTATGCAAAGGTATCTTGACATTTCAGTGTTGAAGTTCATGCTGCACATTGTTTTCGATCATGCACGCTACTTACCATGACTACATTGTTGAGGAAAAATGTCGCTGTTATTACACCCCCAGTATAGGGGTGTGTATAGGATTCGGTCGATGTGTTTGTTTGTGTGTTTGTGTTCGCATATAGATCTCAAGAATGAACGAACCGATCGTCACCAAACTTGGTGAACAGGTTCTATACATTCCTGAGACGGTCCTTACAAAAATTGGGACCAGTCAAACACACGGTTAGGGAGTTATTGGTGGATTAAGATTCTACAAGGACTTATAGAGGGACATATTAATGGTCAAAGGGAAATAACCTTCTCAGTTGGTGGCAGTGAGAATGGTAAGGACGGGGGTGTTTTTCCTACCTCGGAGGAATTTCTTGTTATTTACTGTATGCCTCTGGATAGATTATGTGTTTCGTTGCACGGCGTTCACCGAGGTGAATGATAGTGTTCTGTCAGATTCGTAGCTGTACCTGCACATTCGTTTCATTATTGCACAGCTTGAATGTCTCAGTATGTTTATACCAATCAGTGGTGTTGCACAAAATCAATTGCCCTTGTCGTTTAAGTTTGCATCCATTGTCAATGCGTATACTCTGTTACTTTCTATTTCATGTTTCATCAAAAACTGCATGTACTGTTGTACCATTTTATGTTTTGCACCTGTTCCGTTTCGTTTTGCACCTGTTTGCTAACTGGTTTATGTTTCCAGAAGGTCTTGCAATGATGTCCTTGTATCCAGCACAGCATGTGTGTTGCACGTGTTACAAACGTCGTGTCGTTTTATTATTTTCCATAGTCAGATATGCTCTCCCTCTCTCTCTCTCTCTCTCTCTCTCTCTCTCTCTCTCTCTCTCTCTCTCTCTCTCTCTCTCTCTCTCTCTCTCTCTCTCTCTTATTGCAGCCGGAAAAATACCTAACAGATATCACACTTACTAAATTTAGAAACATTTTTGTCAAACTACGCCTAGGTATTATTGACCTGAATGGAAACAAACGCTATAGTGCTGTACCAAACACGTGCCCGTTTTGTCCTGCTGTGGAAAACGAAATACATTTTCTGCTACATTGCCCAAAATACCAGGATCTACGTGTAAAATATATTTTGAAATATTTCACTGACAATGTACATGTTTCTGCTACAAAATGAGAGTATATACATTAATAGAGCTGTAGCCATGTATTGTTATTATGCCATGAAAACACGTGATGAAGAAATTTCAAACAGGCAATTGTTGCTATGACTGATACTTTGAGACAAAATTTGTAAAATTTTCGTGCCACGATATATATTTTTTTGTTTCTGTACAACCAAGAAATTTTGTTGTTGATTTTTAATCCTATTTTTTCCTGTGTCTTTTGTAAACCCCCATGCGTATATGCCGGTGGCCTCGCATTAAATTTCCTGCGTTCCTGCGTTCCTGCGTTCCTGCGTTCTCTCTCTCTCTCTTATGAATATGTCCGCACACAAATGTGAACAGAGTTGCACTAGCTTTCCTTGTTGGTTGTGATCATGCTTTACCTGTGATTTTCCTTTTTACATTGTTTATAAGCAGTTGTTTTCATCACTAGCCGCCACGACTTGGGGTTTAGACATAGATTTATCACAATCATTATTACTTTTGTTAGATATGTTGCGTTTTGTTTTCCGTTTGGAGCTAATATACATTATACGAAGCAGCATCTATGTTAGGAATCTGGTCAATAAATACTATCAAAATATTACTCTAACGGGCACGTGCGTCGAGGTGAATTTAAGTTAAGTCCATTATATTTAGTGTTAGTGTCAAGATTGAAAATACTTGCTGAAAGTGTAAAACACTTGTATAACTTCTGTGGAAGTAATTTGTACATTCTTGACCTACAAGAAACAGAATAATTTGACATTGAGAAGTCAAACTTCACCTGAGTAAACTTACGTATGTGTCTCGTGAATGCTGTAATGAACCTATATAAGGCAATGGCGGAATTACGTGCTTTTGGTTTGAAACTGCCGTGTTATGCTTGGCATCATTCAAATAGCTGCACTACTCATGTTATCACTTTATGTCAATTCATGTGCCTCTTTCTTCTCTTTCCAGTGGCGAGAAAGAGCCTGAGAGGTAAGATAACCATCTGATGTTTATGAGAGTGAGAGAGAGAAAGGTGTGTGTGTGTGTGTGTGTGTGTGTGTGTGTGTGTGTGTGTGTGTGTGTGTGTGTGTGTGTGTGTGTGTGTGTGTGTGTGTGTGTGTGTGTGTGTGTGTGTACCATGAATCACCGAGGTTTCTACAGATTCACTGATTAAACACGGTCCGTTATGACGCCTTGAACCAAGACTTATAATCTGAAGCAAAAGCACTGCATATCATGACGTAGGAGCTAGGCTACGTATCAATAGCAATTGCTTGTCGATGTCAGTGTCCATCGTATGTCACTCAGAACTAATCCCTTAAACACTACTTGTGTACAGAGAGCGACGAAGTTGACCTGGTGTTCGCCATTCACTTCAACCCCAGCGCCAGCAACGACGACTTCAGACGGCTGACCAGATGGATTCAGGGACTGGTGCGCTCCTCTGATGTGGACTCGGGCAACGTCAGGATCGCCTTCTATGTGGATGACCAGTACATGCCCTTCCAGCTCAACTCGTAAGTCTTAAGCATACATACGCACTCACAGGAAAGGCTAGATATATATACACACTGACGAATTAAATCCCAAAACAGAAAGATTGTTCCGAAATTCAGAATAAAAAAAAAAGTGAAACTAATGTTCTGTTTTGTCAGAAATTAGACTTTTCCATAACTTAACATTCTTGGTTGTTGTTTTTAGACTGACGGATGCACACTCCGATGCACGCACGCGCAGTTATTGCCATTGTGAATCCCCTGTAAACCTTGTTTGGTTCTGATGGTCAGAAATGCCCAGCGCACAAATTAACTGTGTATTCTAAACTTTATAAAAAGAGCCTGTTTGGATGCTGGTGATCTAAACAGATTATGAATGAGCTAACCGGTGGTTTGCACCATTCATCTGCGAACCGTGATAACCTGAATAATAAACGCAATTTACTAGTGATGTCTTCCGCCTAACGTTGATTTCTGCATAAAGCTGCCATTTGCCATTCTGATTAAAATAGTTGGCCAATAAAATGAAAGGTGGTTTCTGCTGTTTATGGGTAAACCTAATGTGACACGGGTGGTGTGAACAGGCTATAGGTTAGATACACCATTGGTTTTTACCGATCACTTCGCACCCTTTTGGTTAAGATCACAGTGAGTGAACCTATGCACTGCATTTTTTCAGATTAACCTCCGCTGAGCAGATCACTGAGTCCCTGGACCGCCTGTCCAGACAGGTGGCGAGGTCCCGCCGCTTTAACCTGGTGTCCACTCTCAGCACGGTGCGCGAGAGGATGTTCACCCCGTCCAACGGAGACCGCCCTGACGTGCCCAACGGTCTCGTCATCATCACAGACACCACCTCCAGTGACGACAGGAGGCGCGTGCAGCAGGAGACTGCCAGATTGGCGCAGGTCAGATGCTGATTGTGCTCAGTGTTTTTATATCTGCTGCGTGTCAAAGAACAAGAAGACTTTGCGAAATGACTATTATATTCTTTTTATTTGGTTTTCTGGTTTTATTTTAGTCAAAATTCAAAGAAGCTAAGCAGAACTAAACGTCCTTTTCGTCTCACAATAAGGGGTAGCATTAAAGTATTTCTGTTATTTTGATTATTGTGATGATGCTATCAAGTATGGGGCCATCACAATCATAAAAAGAAAATAAATACTTAATTGACCATGCTATGATAATTAGAAAGTGGGGGAGGGGGAGGGGGAGAGTTCATGGTGTGACAATCCTTTGCAATTTTAATTACATTAGCTTTAAACAACAAACCTCCCATCTTTACAAATTACATAATTCTTGTTCAGGAGGGCATCAGTGTGTACACGGTGGGAGTGGGACTGTCGGACAAGGGAGAGATGGAGACGGTGGCGTCATCCCCTCGTAACGTCTTCGCTGTGTCCGACTACAGGGAACTGGAGACCAACGTACACTCTCTCAGGAGCGAGATCAAAGCATGTGAGTAACGTTTCCCCAAGTGCAAAGGGGCGCAACTCTGTTGCCGACCCGTGGATCGGTTTTTGTACACGAGCCAAAAGATAAAATTCTGTTATTTGCATTTAGAGAACACAATGTTATTGAAATGAATTGAATTGAATTGAAATGCGCGCATTTCCTTTAACGTGATTCAGTGTTAACCTTCACCTCGCTTCCAGGGTCCTGTGCCACCCATAGGCTCACACAATGTGCGAGTCTCTGACACTATTTCGAGTTTATGCCTGAGACCTAATTTACTCAATCTTTAAACACCACAGGACTTTTCTACTGATCAATCCTTTAACGCACTAATAGTGACGTAACTCGAACTACACAGTTCAGATAATATGAGACATATACAACCAATATTGAAAGTTTGAAGGAATGTTATTATTTGTATCCCTATTTGGACCGCGCTGGTCGTGTACGGTCCAATACGAAGCAAAGACGTAATAAAAAAAAAAGTGTATCCCTGTTTGCATGGCGCTAATTGTGTACGGCCCATACTGTTTACGTTGGATCCTTAAAATCACATCATATGGTTAGTGTAGAGTAAAGTAATATCGAAAGTTTGAGCGAAAGCGTAATTCCGTAAGCGTGCCTCTTCTACAATCTCTGGATAAAACAGACCTAATTAAACGGAGAGTTTCACAATGGCTGAAATATTTGAAATATTGACTTATGCATAAGATTGGTTTCTTGTTGGCTTTTTTTTATTTATTTTTTTTAATGTGACATATTTTTATTCATATACACACAAAACCCCACTTTTCATATACACACAAACCCCCACTTTTCATATACACACAAACCCCCACTTTTCATATACACACAAACCCCCACTTTTCATATACACACAAACCCCCACTTTTCATATACACACAAACCCCCACTTTTCATATACACACAAACCCCCACTTTTCATATACACACAAAACCCCACTTTTCATATACACACAAAACCACAAAAGATACTAACAACATGTATTTGTACACATTCACTTATTGTCAACATTAAGCAACCGATGGAGCAATTTAGTTGGAACCTGGTGAACTGGGTGTGTGTTGTGGATTAAAAACAAACAGAAACAGTTCAGCTAGACATCCTTAAAATATACTTTAACCTTCACAAAGTGTCTGCCAATCTTCACAATTTAAAACACTGACAAAAGCATTTTTTCTTTCTTCTTTTTTCCTAGTTATATTTTGTGTGTGTGTGTGTGTGTGTGTGTGTGTGTGTGTGTGTGTGTGTGTGTGTGTGTGTGTGTGTGTGTGTGTGTGTGTGTATGTGTGTGTGTATGCGTGTGTGTGTGTGTGTGTGTGTGTGTTTTCAAAATTTCATAATATACGGTTCTTTTTCCAATATAATATTCAAATCATATCTCTCACCATATTTATATTTCTTTCTTTATTTGGTGTTTAACGTCGTTTTCAACCACGAAGGTTATATCGCGACGGATATTGATATTTACTTATACACATTTTGGCAATCAAAATTATGTGATTAATTATTTTTTTTGTACAGTTCTTTTGCTGGGTTCATAACCAAAAACATCGCGTTCTGAGAGGTGCACATTCACTCCTGTATTCCTTAAAATACAATTACTTACATTATTCCAAAAACTCTTCAATTGTTCACATTGCCAAAAAAACGTGTTCCACGTAATCCACGTGTTTACAAAATATACACAATTTAGTTTCTGTAATTTTCATTTGGTTTAATAATATATTTGTTGGATAAATATTATGTAATATTTTCCAATGTAACAATCTCAACCTTTCTTCGTGTGTACATTCCCTTGCTAACAACCAAAAACTGTGATCTAATTTAACCTGATATTTGTGTAACCAAAATGTAAGGCTCGTTCGCTTTAGACTGTACCAACAGCATGCGACATTTTTTTGGCATGGGGATTGATAAGAACAGGGACCATATCTCCGTTTACCCAAATATCTTTTACCATATTCAAATCTGCTTCGAGCCACTTTCTAAAATATAAAGTTTTCTTTTTAAAAACCACATTTATGTTATTCCACAAACACTGATCACCAAAATTATCTTCTCTCTCAACAAATGATGCTTTATTTCGAATCCATTTCACGAGGACTTCTTTCCAGAATTTTGATCGAATAAGTTCAATCCCTTGAATCTGTTTTAGCGGCGCTGTAGGTTTAAAGCAGCAAAAGTTACTTTCTTCCCAATGTCTGATAAAGTTCTAAGGGAATCGTCTGCCACGGTTCGTGCTTTCGTTGTTGAAGTTTTGCGGCCCATGTGAGTAAAAATGACGTCTGCATATCGTGGACGTTTATCATATTGATGCCACCTTCCTCCACTACATTACACAATACATTACGTTTAATTTTTTCAAAGGCTTTTGTATTTGAGTACTTTTTTTTCCAAAGAAATCTGAACAAGATAGTATTCAGCTTATCAAGGATTTTGATAGGAATAGAAAGCGCTTACATCACGTACACAAATTGCGAAATTAAAAAGGATTTAATAATGCATAGTTTGCCGCTGATACTCAAATTTCTTTTGGCCCATCTGCAGATAATTTGTTCAATTTTTTCAAGTCTGTTAGTTTAGACCAGTTTTCTGTGATTTCAGTGGCCGGAGAGTGTTTCTATTTGAATGTTAAATGGTGTCTGTTCTGCAAACTCAGTATCCTCTTCTGGTCTTTGTGCAGTTGGAGCTGCAGAGGAAGTAACGACCAGTGAGTATCAGTGTACATGCACGTGTCTTTATATGTGTCTATATGTTCAATGTTCACTTGCACTCGGGGTGGGTTGGGAGGCTTATGAAACAGGTGCATATTTTAAGTGTTAAGTGTTTTATGTCTGTGTCACTAACAATGTTTTGATTTCAGATTGTTGTGCTGATTTGTCTGTTTTTGTGTCTGTTACGGTTCTGTGGAACCGCTACTTTGAGAATCCATGTGTAGGATCTCACCGTTTTGTGAAGTTACTGTTGCAGTCTGTGTGACCAGCACAACACGTACACCACGTGTGTCCACTAACGCGACATGGCAAAGACAAGTGCTGCTGCAGTGTCGGCGGCTCAGTGGTCTACTGTTGTTATGATGGGTCTAGGTGAGCTGCTGCGCCCATTGGGTCTATCAGCACGTAAAGCACGCCACACACTGCACGATGTCACTGTCAGGGCCCTGTCCCTCCATTGTAGATTTAGCCATGTGGCAAGCGTACCTGTGTGTACCCTCTCTGTCTTACCAGCCAGCACATCATTCTTGCACAAAATGTGTATCACCCACACCGTCCGAAAAGCACCCTATATATTTTGTGTTGTTGTGTGTCACAGGGCTCTCGAACATTTGCTACGTGTTTCTGTAATGTTTTTGTGTCAAAGTGGGGAGTCTGACGAAAAATGTCTGTATTCAGTGGGCAGATAATAAGGTATTCGCATTTGTTAAACGCACATCGGGGAATATGCTCGGAAGATTTTCTGAGTACAGGCGAAATGAAAATACCATATTTTGTAGTAAATACCTGTAACAAATCATTTTGAAAAGTCCAAACTATAAGCAGCAAAGTGTGAATCACAAAGATAACCCTACCTTCCAGGGGCGGACGAGGGGGGCAGGTGCACCCCCCTCCAGCAAAAAAAAAAAAAAAAAAATTGGAAAGCTGATTCTATGACTATTTATAAGTTCAAATGTCAACAGATGGCACCATTTTGCTTCTTTGGGCAACATTTTTTTCCGGGGGGGCATGCCCCCGGACCCCCCTAGCAAATTCGGGCGCTTTGCGCCCATCACATTTACTTGCGATTCCAAGTGCACCCCCCCTTACAAAGCAACTGATCCGCCCCTGCCTTCTATAGGCCTAAATTAAAATGTGACAACCATTGAGAGCCTTGTGATAAATCATGATGCAACACGACTACATTCGTTACATATTACACGATGAAATATGCAGTATAAAGATGCACTGGTAAGATGAGCACTAGCAGTTCTTATCCGCATTTATCTTCATATTGTTGGTATACTTCCGCAAAATAGAAAAACTCACACACAAAACAGTCTGCACAAGGCATGCCCTCTATCATCGTGGTCATGTGCAACACTTTGTGCAATGCTCATCACGCATGCAGTAAGAGCATTTCATTGATGTCTTCAGACAAAGTGAGTATGAGTCAGCATTGTTACCAATGTACTCTTCCTTGAATTTTTATCATTGTACTGGATGGGTTTGTGGCATGCCTTGATTCTCCTGTGCTTCAAAACTATGAGAGAGAAAAGTAGATTTCGTGCAGTAAATATTCAGCAGAGTAGTCGAGGAGAGATCTGGTGATAGATACACGAGTGCCGCAGTTTTAAATTCTCGGGTCTATACAGTCATACAGCATTGCTAACGTAGCAGGAGATGCAGTAGTCTGTTTAGAGTTGGCTGCTTTGCGTGAGGCGGCAAGTAGCAGTTATAGCTGGTACTGCTTGGGACCAAGAGGACAACATGCACTGCTTAATGTATACTCCTATCAGCGAACAACTGCTGAGCGTGGTAGTGGTGTTCTTTCAGGCTGCAACCCCACAGTAGATATCGCCATAGTTCTGGACACTTCCAATAGCGTCACACAACGCAACTTTCGGACGATGTTGGAATTCACCAGGTGGATCATTTTCCATTCTGACATGGACAGTGGTAAACAGCGAATTTCTGTCGTGACTTCTGGTTCTGACGTACGGGTGGCTTTTAACCTGAAGGAACACTCGTCACGCACCACGGCCTACTGGGCTATTGACAAGGTGCGATACCGTGCTGGCAACACCGGCATGGCAGAGGCTCTGCGGACGTTACACCGTGACGTCTTCTCTTTTACCCACGGTGACCGTCCCGAGGCCAGCAACATCGCCATCATCATCACTGACGGGGAGCCCACAATGTTCACACGTCGCACCCTGGCAGCGGCAAGACGTCTTCGTTACGCAGGAACTCACATCTACGTCATCGGTGTTGGCGTCAGCAACAAACGTCAGCTCGCCGCCATGGCCACATCACCCGCTGCCCAGAACGTCATCAGTCTGACAAATTTCTCTCAGCTGTCTGAACCCCTGCGAAAAAAGCTGACCTTCTGCAATAAGAATGCTGTGACAGGTAGTCGGAGCTGTATTACGCCACCAAAACTTTCCATCATTACTTGGGTGCCTTGGGATGTAGATGACTGGGTCATCATGGGATTGGGAAGATCCCTGTGATATCTCTTGCCAATGTATCACGTCTAACTCTCGTATTCCTCCTTTCCGGTTGCATGGATTTGACAGTTTACGGTCGTTTTGTCATTTCCTTGTGGTGGTCGTCTACAGGAATCAAAATTAATTGCCAGGCTTTTCGGTTTCCTTTCGGGGTGGCTCTGCAAGACGAACTAGTATTCATACTTATCGTGTTTTAACGTCTTTGCTACCTGCGGTTTTTTTCTCTGTGAGTTGAATTGTGGACTGACTGGTCAAGAACGTATCCCACTGTGTAATGATTTCTGCACACGCACACACACACTCCCCTATTTACGTATTTAGACCAGACATGGTTTGCTTCTCTCTTTTCCGCTCTGTTTTTCCTATTTGGTGTTTTGTTTGGTTGCTTTGTGCTTTTTCTGCACCTGTTGCACATTTCTCTTCCTGGCACTTTACATTCCGTTATGATATCATGTTAAGCATGTACTCATACGTTTTGCTGCAGCAGAGCATGACTATTTATATTTGACTGTTTCTGTCGTTGTTTTGCTTTAGATGAATTCATGATGGCTGCCCATAATGCTTTGCATTTGTAGACGAAAGCAACTATCTCTCTGTGCGTGTACGTGCGTTCGTGCGTGCGTGCGTGTGTGTGTGTGTATGTGTGTGTGTGTGTGTGTGTTCTTTAACCAGTCTATTTTATGTTGATTTTGTTGAAGGCAATATCAATCACTAATTAGACGGATAACTTACAGAACAGATGTTTTTATGTCAGTCATCATACTAAACTTTCTGTTTTTAGTTTGAAGTTGTATTTTAATTACTAATTTAATACTTTTCAAGACGGACAACATCTTGACAATTTAAGGATAATGCTTTTTCCTTTGTTCTGCATCTACACAGTTTGAAATACATTTTACACGGACTAAGGGGAGCTATAAATGTTCATGAGCCCAATTCGTCTTTTGCTTTACTAACTTGTAACAAACATGTATGACAGTTCGGCGTTACAGCATAAGCTGTAAGCGACAACAGTTGTCAAAGCTAACAGTCGGCGTAGCAGAATAACGTTGCGTGTTAGTCTTAATAGGAATGATTTCGCCAAGCTTGCTTTTTTGTTGCTAATTACGCAGGCATCATTTTGTCTCAGCTGTGTCTTCAGTCACATTTCCCCCCGTACCAGTCCCGCAAACTCTTCCAGATGAAATCATCAGTGAGTTCTTTTCAGTTTTAACACTTCATTTCTTTTGTTCAAATTGCACCACATGTTACTGCTAACTTGTCCCTGCCTTCCTTTGTGTCCTTTTATTACACCCCCGGTATAGGGGTGTGTATAGGTTTCGCTCGATGTGTTTGTTTGTTTGTTTGTTTGTTTGTGTTCGCATATAGATCTCAAGAATGAACGGACCGATCGTCACCAAACTTGGTGAACAGGTTCTATACATTCCTGAGACGGTCCTTACAAAAATTGGGACCAGTCAAACACACGGTTAGGGAGTTATTGGTGGATTAAGATTCTACAAGGACTTATAGAGCGACATATTAATGGTCAAAGGGAAATAACCACACTTGTAAGCAGTGCCTGCTCAGTTGGTGGCAGTGAGAATGCTAAGGACGGGGGTGTTTTTCCTACCTCGGAGGAATTTCTTGTGTTTCTGGGTCTCATAACCTTGTCAGAACACGCATGATGAAAGTAAGTGGTAAGTCACACACGTACGTTTTGCTGTTATCATTGTACACAACATCAGAGTCCGAGCCTAGTCGACACAGTAAGGTATGTGAAGCACAGACAACCAGGTTTTTGGTAATTTGCTAGACACTGCCATTTTGTTTAAACAGTGCAGACAAAACTGCTCAGAAAGCTCACTACGTTGACAGTAAGTTTTGGCTTGTTACCACAGCTGGCGGTTTTGAGATGCACAGAATGCATCTTATCAGTATTAGATTATGTTTCTCCTATGTTGGTATGGGCGTTGCAGCCTAAAACCACAAGCAAGATAATTATTTGCTGATTTGTTCATCCTCAGTTGTACTGACCGTTGAAAGAAATGTGTGTGTGTGTGTGTGTGTGTGTGTGTGTGTGTGTGTGTGTGTGTGTGTGTGTGTGTGTGTGTGTGTGTGTGTGTGTGTGTGTGTGTGTGTGTGTGTTTCTTTATCTGTACAGCAGTGACTGTGACTGTGAATATTACACGGACCTGTGTGTAGTGTAGTGCTGCACCTTTTAAATGTTTTTAACATCAATACTTATTTCATGTCGTATAACTGATTTAAGCAAACTCTTTTTTTTCCTTCCAGGAGCTCCAGCCCCTACAAGAGCTCGTAAGTTGAATGCATTCAATTCTTTTCATAGACATTTTATATAATTATCTGTCGCAAGCATAGAATATTTGGACTAAGAATGTTAACGGTGCCTTTCAATCAATATTACCTCAAGTTCAAGGCAGTGTCAAAATGCTCAGACTGTATGTATCTTTTAAAAATGAAAGGGAAATCACCGGAGTAACTGCATTTGTTTATTGTTTGTGTTTAGTTCATTTTGTTTTGTTTGTTTTGTTACTGATTTGTGGTTTTTTGCGAATGTTCTATGTTGATGTTTGTTCTGTTTTTGTTTGGCCATCTGCCGATGTTCAGTTTGTAAAATGGATCAAATCGTAGTAAATGCAATTAATCGCATCAGACATTCACTCTGGTTTATGTATTTTTTCTCTTAATTTGCTTTCGCGCCGTTGTCTCAGACTATTGTGAATCGCGATTAATTTGATTTTGGGCGCATTTCCAGCTAAACCATCTTCAATCGGTGAGTATCTCACACACTTTTTCTGTGTTGACACTGCTGTGATCTGTATGCGGAATTGTGTTGTATATTTTCATTATTTAAGATTCGCAGTGTTGCCTTGTGTTGACTTCAAAAGTTACCTGAAAGTACTGCTGCTATTTTTTTTATCACTTGAAGTCCACACACGACGAGATCTTTTTTTGAGCACTTTGTCTGAAAATGCGGAGTTGGTTTTCAGCTTTGGGTTACGGTTATTACGTCCAGGTAAGATGTGAGTATCGTTACAGACCGCTGCAACCTCAGAGAACTCGGTGTTACCTTGCTCATTCATTCACAAGTTTCATCTCGTTCTCTGTCAGTGATCCTGGAATACCCCACTTTTAGGACGGGAACTGAACGGAAAAAAAACGAAATTGTATACTCCATTATTGGTGCTAAAAACCTATTGCTTCATTGCCTATTCTTCTTAAATGCACGTGGTATGAAGACAAATGTGGGTCTTCCTGTTTAATTTAATGTACAGATTGACAGCATCTTTAAAAGTCAACATAATCATGAAATTAATGCTGCAATATGTCATTCTGCAGCGCAAAGAGCATACTTGTAAAGTTATGATGTTGCGCTATATAAATGCTCATTTATTATTATTATTATTATTATTATTCTTGTGTTTGTCAGACACTTGTGTCTCAAAAGTTAGTCTGAGTCATGTTGATAGTTCACGTGTGTCTACACAGCATGCGACGCCTTGGTGGATATGGTGTTCGTTATTGACGCCTCCACCAGTGTCACGGAGCTCAACTTCCTCATCGTCAAGGACTTCATCCAAGACTTCCTCTTCAACGCTAACATCGACGGTGGCAGTGTGCGCGTGGGTATCGTTACCTTCAGCAATGACGACCACCTCGAGTTCCACCTCAACACGTACAAAGACAAGCTCGGTCTCTTCACGGCCATTGACGACATTCCGTACCGGCCTGGTAATACCAACACAGCCGACGCGCTGAAGACGATGAGGAGCGACATGTTTACCGCATTCAATGGCGACAGGCCTGATGTTCCCAACGTTGCTGTGGTCATCACTGACGGCGTGTCCAACACCAACTCTCGCAGAACCATCCCTGAAGCAGAGCAGGCCAGAGGAGAAGGCATCCACATCTACACCATCGGTATCGGCCTGACGGACACCAAAGAACTCGACGCCATGGCCAGCAAACCGGTGGAGGAAAACCGTTACAGCGTGAAAGAGTTCAGCGAACTGAGAAATCTCCGCTCAGACATCTTTTCAGCCCTGTGTGACAGTAGGTTTCTGTTATTCCTTTCACTTTTAAAGCTGGTAGCAGGTGCTAGATTCGGTTGTTTTCGTGTACGCACTCCAAATCTCATTGATAACGATGAAATCATTACAGCAACACCCTTTGACCAGTTGTTCTCCAATACTTTCGGGTACTCCCCGCTGAGGAAAAAGAATGCGTCTGTGTTCTCATAGTCTGTTTGCTGTGCATCCTTTTGGCCTCCGGAATGGCCTCCGGAATGGCCATCACGCCTGAATTTAAATGCTACCAACCTAAAAGACGGTTTCCAACAATCGGCGTTGGGATTTTGTTATTACCCTGTATATTTCACGAAAAAGATGCAAGATTCCAGAAGCTCCACCTAAAACACGTTTAGCACCAACTTCGTTACCAGCAAGAACACCTATTCCAGTCGGTAAGTTGCGTTGAATTTGCTTGATTTAGATTTCATTCTTTAAATTTTTTTTCAATGACGATGCATGATTGGAGGTCAAAACGCACAGTGTTTTATATACAACCACAACCATTTGCTTCCGGCTGTCTTCCCCCTTCATGATTTTGGTGTAATTCAATAAGGTGAAACATCTGATAGCAATTCAGGTAATGAAATATACAAAGCACAAAATGCCAAAATGTCGATTTTATCAGGGTTGATCTTTTAACTTCCGAAAATTTAACAGCGGGATACATAAGAAATCTGCCTGTTTTGTCCCTGGCGCTTTACAACAGTATTTCTCTATCTCTATAAGCCAAGGTACTTACACATGCGCCATGGAAATGTCAATTGCAATTCATTCACTGTTTAAATACAAGTAAACTATAACATTGAAAACGATCATGCACAGCTATTACTTGCGTAAAACATTAAACCTTTCCTTCTGTAGATTGCAACGACACTGTGGTGGACATGGCGTTTGTCATCGACTCATCCACCAGCTTTACTGAACTCAACTTGCTCATCATCAAAGACTTCATCATGGACTTCCTCTTCAACACCATCATTGACGGCGGCAACGTACGTGTAGACATCGTTACCTTTAGCAATGACGACTACCTGCAGTTCCGACTCAACGAATACACAGACAAGCTGAGTGTCTTTACAACCATTGACGAGATCCCCCACCGCTACGGTAGCACCAACACGGCCGACGCTCTGAACACCATGAGGACAGAGATGTTTACAGAGGATAATGGCGACCGACCCGACGTCCCCAATATGGCTATAGTCCTTCCTGACGGTGTAACGACCATTAACTCCCGCAGAACCATTCCTGGGGCAGAGAAGGTGAAAGCAAAAGGCATCCACGTCTACGCCATCGGTATCGCCTGACAGAGCTGGATGCAATGACCAGCAAGCCCGTAGAATGCAACCATTACAGTGCGAAAGAGTTCACTCAGCTGAGAAACCGCAGATCCCATGTCTTTTCTGCTCTATGTGAAAGTATTTTTCGACATTTTGATATTTCTAAAACATTGCTACTGCTTCCTTTAATTATTTGATTGGTGAGATGGTTCGCATGCATTTGTAAACATATTCCATTTAACACCCAAGAGGTAATCTTTTAAACACGCAGTTTGGATAAGCATGTGGCGAAACATATGTCTTGAGCACAGAATCTTGCATGCCGACAGCGTGAAAGATAGTTGTAGTTGCTTTATACAAGCGCTCAATTCTTTCTGTCGCTTTCCTCGTGTATCCCAAAAAAGAAGATCGGAAACATTCGTCCACAGTGTTGGGGAAAAAAAACATGCAAGTTATTTTTTGAAACTTCCCATTCCCTCTCCCCCCCCCCCCCCCCCCCCCCCCCCCCCCCCCCCCCCCCCCCCTCCCCAATCCTAAGATACTTTTATTCCCTCTAACATTTTGTCGTTGTTTCTTTTGTGACTCTTACTAATTGCAAACTTCAACAGCTATTTTCGTGTCACTGCCACGCAAAAACTGCTTATTGTATTTGCGACACCAACAGAGATTCTCACATGGATTGGGGAACGAACTGTCGGTTGTACATGTGTGACAGGGTGAACTGTCAACGGGTTTGAAGGGAAGTATGCTTTCAGAGTTGGAACAGAGCTGAAAATCTTATTTTACACGTCATTATATTAATAAAAACAATAAAAAGCCATCAGCACTTCTAACTCTGTTTTTATTGTCCAGTTTAGTGATTGTTGTTGATGTTGCCAATCGAGTTATGTGTTTTGTAAATTCTTCATTCTTTAAACTATTAATTGATGCTAGAATGCACCTGCATTCGTTCAACATAGAACATCTGCAAGTCTTTGAAAGGCACAGTCCTTCTCGCAGAAACAGTTCGGCTGGTCGTCAGTCGCACATCTGGCCAGGCTTTAACATGATAAGACCATCAAAATAGAACGGCCTATGTGCACCGTGTGAAATTGTTATGAATTAATTTCGTAAAAGCCACACTTGGCTTTTAAACTAATTAAAAAAAAATTTTAAATCCAATTCACAACAGCAAGCAGTCAGGATGTAAAATTTGGTATGTGTCACGTGGAGGGTGGTCATATCCGATGTACCTGGTCAGATCTGAGATGGTTAGCCTTTACATCAATCAAAGTCAAGCAAAATCTGTCGAACTATCTTCAATAAGTTTGATCTATTTAAAGTATTTTTTTTTTAAATTTCCATAGGGTATGTTTCCGTTGTGATTTGGTTTCGCAGAATAGCCCATTATCTTATTTATACGAAAACAGCATAGAGTGTGAGAGGTTTTGATCCGGAAAGGTGTCCCTTGTTTGAAAATGGGTATGTCCAAGGTGTGTGTGTGTGTGTGTGTGTGTGTGTGTGTGTGTGTGTGTGTGTGTGTGTGTGTGTGTGTGTGTGTGTGTGTGTGTGTGTGTGTGTGTGTGTGTGTGAAAGAGAGATCTTTGGCACACACGGAAGCGAGAGGAAGCGTTTTGAGTGTCAAACTCGAATTAATAACATGTAGTGGCTGTGGCTACTTAGCTTCTGTTGGGTTAGCGGAGGGAAATGATGGAGTCACACCGGATTTAAAAAAACCAAAATATGTCAGTAATGTCTGCTGTTGTTGTATAATCTGTTGTGGAGATAAAGACTTGTTAATTTCTTCATTCGAATGTTTGTCCACATACATAGTCCAGGGTGGCCCGTAAACTCAATTAACTCATTATTTAGATTTTGATTTAATATGATCTTGTCGTACCTGCTACAACTAGAAAGAAAAGCTGACTGACTTCTTGATTAATGACCAGCTGATTCGTAATCAGATTCAGTGTGGATCTTCAGTCTCGGTAACACGGATAGGGTAAACCAATAGCCAACTTGCACAATACCCCGCTTGAATAGCTCTCAAGTGCGAATGATAAGGAAGGTTCACTTCCCTGCGGGCAAACGTTTTGCTCTCACAAGCGCTGGTGTTCTCTGGCTTGTGTTAAAAAAAAAAGTTAAACCTCGACCGTCTTTCCTTTGTGCACAGGCCATGCTTGGGTACTTTGAACGAACTTTAGGATTATTCTCGCGGATATCATTGCTGCAGCCCACTGTTCACATTGAAAATTCACAATTTTCAAGGCGAAGTGTCCGCATTGAAACACAACCTCTCACAGAGCTATTCGGACATGCCCGCATTTTGCGGCAGATCTCGCAAGGCCACGCAAGTTAAGGCAGATTTATCGCGCGATTTGGCGGCGCAAGCCGATATGGCAAGTCGCCTATTGGAGAGGACTACAAAGATACACTTTTGGTTTGTTTGGTAATATTTTCTCTTTAAACAATTTTCAGGTGACAACAAGAAAGTGGAGTTTTGTGCGTTCTACCGATGTGTGTTTTTTGTAATTCTCCCGAGATTGTGTAATCTTTTTTGTTTTATATCAATACAACTCCCTTTCCAGCGATTTTTGCGTGATACTTTATTGAACTGTCCGCGTTTACAGAAGCCCAACCATCAACTATTATACCACCAACAACATTACCAGCTACAAAAAAGCCTGCCATCGGTAAGTGGACAATTCATATTATTAACTAACAGCAACGCTTAAGTTCAATTTCTTTTCAATGGCATTTATTTGTTCTGATATGATATATATAAGAGATTGATGATATGTGTCTGTTCAAATCTTGCCCGAAAAATACAAGCAAACCCTCCTGCTCAGTTAAGAGTGGACACAACATTTTATAAACATGATTCTGACAATTTGTAAACTTCAATGCTTGGTGGTTGGTTTTTTTTACTTTCCAGGCCCCAAATAAGTTCTATTAACAATCTGTTACAAATTGCTAAGGATATCGTACTCAGCGTTTGCCCAGAGAACATGTATTGGTTGTACCTTTCTATAATTCTAATGACGTATTCATGCATCTTCCGCAGACTGTTACGACTCCGAGGTGGATTTAGTATTTGTGGTCGATGCTTCCACCAGCTTCACTGAACTCAACTTTCTGATCATCAAAGCGTGCTATCAATCTCTTGTTGTTGTTTTCTTAATTTGACTTTTCAGTTATGGTTCCAATTACTGAATTAGCAAAGCTGGGTAAATTTAAACTCGCGATCTTAAAAACAAACGTACATTCTAAAACCAATTTATTTCTTCCTTACAGATTGCTTCGACTCCGAGGTGGATTTGGTCTTTGTGGTCGATGCCTCAACAAGTTTCACTGAACTCAACTTTCTGGTCATCAAAGACTTTATCCAAGACTTCCTTTTCAACGCCAACATTGACGATGGCAACGTGCGTGTGGGTATCGTTACCTTCAGCTCTGACGACTACCTGCAGTTTCATCTCAACAAATACTCCGATAAACTGAGTCTCTTCAGAGCCATTGATGATATCCCTTACCAGTATGGTAGCACCAACACGGCTGACGCTCTAAATACCATGAGAACACAGATGTTTACAGAAGCCAACGGCGACCGTCCTGATGTGCCCAACGTAGCTGTTATCATTACTGACGGAGTGTCCAACATCAACTCACGCAGAACCATTCCTGAAGCAGAGGCAGCTAGGGCACAAGGCATTCACATCTACGCCATTGGTGTGGGGCTGACAGACACAAAAGAGTTAGACGCCATGGCCAGCAAACCCGTTGAGGAAAACCGCTACAGTGTCGAACAGTTCAGCCAATTGAGGAACCTCAGATCGGATGTCTTTGAAGCATTCTGTGAAAGTAAGTACCACAACCTGATTTCAGTGATTTTCTGTTTTGACGATATGAAACCCGTGCTTTCTGATTTTTAATTTTTTTTAGGTGTATTTGACAATATTTTGTTTAGTAACATACATCATACTCTCATCGAGGGTTCACATGTTTTCCAGGCTACTTGAGCCTGAGCTTACGAATTCCTTATGGCCAATTTTACTCATGGATATAGTAGGATCGCTCGTGTTTGGTTCCATCACTCCTGTTTGGATTGATTGTTTTGTTCGGGTGTAGTTCATTTCTTTTTATATGTGTACCCATTGATTCGGGCCCGTGTCTCTCTCTCTCTCTCTCTCTCTCTCTCTCTCTCTCTCTCTCTCTCTCTCTCTCTCTCTCTTGTACATTCCACTGAAGCTTTAGGTTTCCAACTTCCATTTCTACAGTATGTAAACTGTGAATGTTCATGTTGTGCAGCACTTGAGTACATTGTGTTCACTAACACAGTCAGTGCAGGATCAGTCGAAGAACAGTATTTTTGATGTTCCACACCATTGACATGGCAAATTGTTTGATCGTAGATATTGTAGAGGATGCGTTCAGAGCAACCTCTGGAATTATTATTTCTCTCAGATCATTCTAACGTTGCAATAAATTTGTAAATATTTCCAGAAGTATCAGTGCCCCCAACAACATTGCCACCTACAACACCTACATTGCCACCTACAACACCTGTATCCGTCGGTAAGTGCTGTCATTCATTCATGCTGGGTGTGTGTGAAGGTCTTTAAGCGCATTTTACCATTAAGGCAAATTTCAACCTGTAAGCGTGCTATCAATCTCTTGTTGTTGTTTTCTTAATTTGACTTTTCAGTTATGGTTCCAATTACTGAATTAGCAAAGCTGGGTAAATTTAAACTCGCGATCTTAAAAACAAACGTACATTCTAAAACCAATTTATTTCTTCCTTACAGATTGCTTCGACTCCGAGGTGGATTTGGTCTTTGTGGTCGATGCCTCAACAAGTTTCACTGAACTCAACTTTCTGGTCATCAAAGACTTTATCCAAGACTTCCTTTTCAACGCCAACATTGACGATGGCAACGTGCGTGTGGGTATCGTTACCTTCAGCTCTGACGACTACCTGCAGTTTCATCTCAACAAATACTCCGATAAACTGAGTCTCTTCAGAGCCATTGATGATATCCCTTACCAGTATGGTAGCACCAACACGGCTGACGCTCTAAATACCATGAGAACACAGATGTTTACAGAAGCCAACGGCGACCGTCCTGATGTGCCCAACGTAGCTGTTATCATTACTGACGGAGTGTCCAACATCAACTCACGCAGAACCATTCCTGAAGCAGAGGCAGCTAGGGCACAAGGCATTCACATCTACGCCATTGGTGTGGGGCTGACAGACACAAAAGAGTTAGACGCCATGGCCAGCAAACCCATTGAGGAAAACCGCTACAGTGTCGAACAGTTCAGCCAATTGAGGAACCTCAGATCGGATGTCTTTGAAGCATTCTGTGAAAGTAAGTACCACAACCTGATTTCAGTGATTTTCTGTTTTGACGATATGAAACCCGTGCTTTCTGATTTTTAATTTTTTTTTTAGTTGTATTTGACAATATTTTGTTTAGTAACATACATAATACTCTCATCGAGGGTTCACATGTTTTCCAGGCTACTTGAGCCTGAGTTTACGAATTCCTTATGGCCATTTTTACTCATGGATATAGTAGGATCGCTCGTGTTTGGTTCCATCATTCCTGTTTGGATTGATTGTTTTGTTCGGGTGTAGTTCATTTCTTTTTATATGTGTACCCATTGATTCGGGCCCGTGACGACCTTACCAAAAGTTTGATGAACAAAGCGATCTTGTGAAGAGGCATGTGATGCTTTAACTTTGGTTTTGTCATTGAACAGAATCAGTCTTAAATACAGTGAACTATGCATTTCTCTCTCTCTCTCTCTCTCTCTCTCTCTCTCTCTCTCTCTCTCTCTCTCTCTCTCTCTCTCTCTCTCTCTCTCTCTCTCTCTCTCTCTCTCTCTCTCTCTCTCTCTCTCTCTCTCTCTTGTACATTCCACTGAAGCTTTAGGTTTCCAACTTTCATTTCTACAGTATGCAAACTGTGAATGTTCAAGCAGTGCAGCACTTGAGTACACTGTGTGCACTAACACAGTCAGTGCAGGATCAGTCGAAGAACAGTATTTTTGATGTTCCACATCATTGAAATGGCAAATTGTTTGATCGTAGATATTGTAGAGGATCCGTTCAGAGCAACCTCTGGAATTATTATTTCTCTCAGATCATTCTAACGTTGCAATAAATTTGTAAATATTTCCAGAAGTATCAGTGCCCCCAACAACGTTGCCACCTACAACACCTACATTGCCACCTACAACACCTGTATCCGTCGGTAAGTGATGTCATTCATTCATGCTGGGAGTGTGTGGAGGTCTTTAAGCGCATTTTATTATTAAGGTAAATTTCAACCTGTAAGCGTGCTATCAATCTCTTGTTGTTTTTTTCTTAACTTGACTTTTCAGTTATGGTTCCATATACTGAATTAGCAAAGCTGGGTAAATTTAAACTCGCGATCTTAACAACAAACGTACATTCTAAAACCATTTATTTCTTCCTTACAGATTGCTTCGACTCCGAGGTGGATTTGGTCTTTGTGGTCGATGCCTCAACAAGTTTCACTGAACTCAACTTTCTGGTCATCAAAGACTTTATCCAAGACTTCCTTTTCAACGCCAACATTGACGATGGCAACGTGCGTGTGGGTATCGTTACCTTCAGCTCTGACGACTACCTGCAGTTTCATCTCAACAAATACTCCGATAAACTGAGTCTCTTCAGAGCCATTGATGATATCCCTTACCAGTATGGTAGCACCAACACGGCTGACGCTCTAAATACCATGAGAACACAGATGTTTACAGAAGCCAACGGCGACCGTCCTGATGTGCCCAACGTAGCTGTTATCATTACTGACGGAGTGTCCAACATCAACTCACGCAGAACCATTCCTGAAGCAGAGGCAGCTAGGGCACAAGGCATTCACATCTACGCCATTGGTGTGGGGCTGACAGACACAAAAGAGTTAGACGCCATGGCCAGCAAACCCATTGAGGAAAACCGCTACAGTGTCGAACAGTTCAGCCAATTGAGGAACCTCAGATCGGATGTCTTTGAAGCATTCTGTGAAAGTAAGTACCACGACCTGATTTCAGTGATTTTCTGTTTTGAGGATATGAAACCCGTGCTTTCTGATTTTTTTTTGTTTTTTTGTAGGTGTATTTGACAATATTTTGTTTAGTAACATACATCGTACTCTCATCGAGGGTTCACATGTTTTTCAGGCTACTTGAGCCTGAGTTTACGAATTCCTTATGGCCATTTTTACTCATGGATATAGTAAAATCGCTCGTGTTTGGTTCCATCATTCCTGTTTGGATTGATTGTTTTGTTCGGGTGTAGTTCGTTTCTTTTTCTATGTGTACCCATCGATTTGGGCCCGTGACGACCTTACCAAAAGTTTGATGAACAAAGCGATCTTGTGAAGAGGCATGTGATGCTTTAACTTTGGTTTTATCATTGAACAGAATCAGTCTTAAATACAGTGAACTATGCATTTCTTTTGTTCTCTCTCTCTCTCTCTCTCTCTCTCTCTCTCTCTCTCTCTCTCTCTCTCTCTCTCTCTCTCTCTCTCTCTCTCTCTCTCTCTCTCTCTCTCTCTCTCTCTCTCTCTCTCTCTCTCTCTCTCTCTCTCTTGTACATTCAACTGAAGCTTTAGGGTTCCAACTTCCATTTCTACAGTATGCAAACTGTGAATGTTCAAGTAGTGCAGCACTTGAGTACACTGTGTGCACTAACACAGTCAGTGCAGGATGAGTCAAACTACAGTATTTGTGATGTTCCACACCATTGAAATGGCAAATTGTTTGATCGTGGACATTGTAGAGGATCCGTTCAGAGCAACCTCTGGAATTATTATTTCTCTCAGATCATTCTAACGTTGCAATAAATTTGTAAATATTTCCAGAAGTATCAGTGCCCCCAACAACGTTGCCACCTACAACACCTACATTGCCACCTACAACACCTGCATTGCCACCTACAACACCTGTATCCGTCGGTAAGTGCTGTCATTCATTCATGCTGGGAGTGTGTGAAGGTCTTTAAGCGCATTTTATCATTAAGGCAAATTTCAACCTGTAAGCGTGCTATCAATCTCTTGTTGTTGTTTTCTTAATTTGACTTTTCAGTTATGGTTCCAATTACTGAATTAGCAAAGCTGGGTAAATTTAAACTCACGATCTTAACAACAAACGTACATTCTAAAACCATTTATTTCTTCCTTACAGATTGCTTCGACTCCGAGGTGGATTTGGTCTTTGTGGTCGATGCCTCAACAAGTTTCACTGAACTCAACTTTCTGGTCATCAAAGACTTTATCCAAGACTTCCTTTTCAACGCCAACATTGACGATGGCAATGTGCGTGTGGGTATCGTTACCTTCAGCTCTGACGACTACCTGCAGTTTCATCTCAACAAATACTCTGATAAACTGAGTCTCTTCAGGGCCATTGATGATATCCCGTACCAGTATGGTAGCACCAACACGGCTGACGCTCTAAATACCATGAGAACACAGATGTTTACAGAAGCCAACGGCGACCGTCCTGATGTGCCCAACGTAGCTGTTATCATTACTGACGGAGTGTCCAACATCAACTCACGCAGAACCATTCCTGAAGCAGAGGCAGCTAGGGCACAAGGCATTCACATCTACGCCATTGGTGTGGGGCTGACAGACACAAAAGAGTTAGACGCCATGGCCAGCAAACCCATTGAGGAAAACCGCTACAGTGTCGAACAGTTCAGCCAATTGAGGAACCTCAGATCGGATGTCTTTGAAGCATTCTGTGAAAGTAAGTACCACAACCTGATTTCAGTGATTTTCTGTTTTGTGGATATGAAACCCGTGCTTTCTGATTTTTTTTTTTTTTTGTAGGTGTATTTGACAATATTTTGTTTAGTAACATACATAGTACTCTCATCGAGGGTTCACAAGGGAAAACCGCTTCAGTGTCGAACAGTTCAGCCAATTGAGGAATCTCAGATCGGACGTCTTTGAAGCTTTTTGTGAAAGTGGGTTCATTTTATTTTATTATAATTCTAGTTGTTCATTAGGATAATTAGTTTCAATTGCCTAAACTCCTTCTGGCATAAATGTTCCGTTCCTTTATTATGGTTATTATATTGTTCTTAATAATGATGCATGTTGTTCTTAATTTATGTCTTCTTTTCCGAAATCTTCGCTCATGTTTTCCTCAGAAATAGCAAAAATCTATATTTTGCCCTACAATGCCTTGCTGGTAAGTCTTGCAAATAATGGACCCAGAATTAACACCTGGGCACAGTAATAAAACAGACGGCATGTCAATGCTCTTGTCTAGCAATATGGCAATAGTAAATATGTCCCTTTAGATTACCTTTCCGAAATACAAATTGTTATGGGTCAAAACCTGGTATTTTTGAACGTCCACAGGACTCTTGTGCATGCTGTGCGCTAGGCTGTATTACATATAGAGATTTTGCGTTGCAAGCAGAGGACACTCTTGCAGTCCGCAACTCCTTGCAACCACCCGACAAGTGATCCTTGATGCGACCCCTTGTTGCAACTGATCATTTGAAGTCCTGTTTCCGCCAAGTACATTTCACCCATAGACGCATGATTCCCTTCCTTTAACTCAATAGTATCTACTTTACCCCTTTTCTTCTACTTGGTACATACCGCGATTATACAGCGTGCTGCTTTAGCCTGTTCTTGATATAGCCAGTGCAGTGCTGCGCTGTACACAGAAACAATGGCTGTTTGCTTCGTCACTGCGTTGCGTTGCGTTGCGTGCATCCATGTCACTAAAAGGAACGGCAACTCTGACTCATATCACCTGGTCCCAGCACGAATTTCCCCTGGATGTGACACATTTTGCGCAATCCGACATCAACGTGCACAAAAAGTGACCCAAACCACGAAATGGTGCAATCGATCAAGACGGAGTCTCCACGCAGAACCATTCCTGAAGCAGAGGCAGCTAGGGCACAAGGCATTCACATCTACGCCATTGGTGTGGGGCTGACAGACACAAAAGAGTTAGACGCCATGGCCAGCAAACCCGTTGAGGAAAACCGCTACAGCGTCGAACAATTCAGTCAGTGGAGAAATCTCAGATCCGAATTCTTTGAAGCAGTGTGAAAATAAGTTGATGAACTAATGTGTATTTTGTGACTAGAAGGACTGCATGATGGCCATGCGAGATTTCAAAGCATTTTTGAGTACATTGTTTTTCTTTTGACTAATGTTGGTTCCTGGATGAGATAGTGAGGCTATGTACGTATGTACAAAAATGCAAATACAAATTGATATGCGCAGTTATGACCCTGAAAGGCGTCAATGAAAATGTACACGTTTTAAATGTGTTAAAGCTTTTGTTACTTAAACTCACTTGAAACATGTCGTCTTAAGTGTAAGTCAAAAGATCGTGTAGGTTACCTAGCTCAAAGTTAGGCTAGGATAGCAACTGATCAAAAGATCAGACAAAGGCTCAACAGCCTAAGTACCAGTCTGTCAACATATTATATCATATCATATCAATAAACGTTTATGTTAACGGATGTGAAAGTTAGATTGTCCTTGGCTGAGCATCAAGGCCTTGACAGTACAAGTTTCACCGACGTCCTCATCTGATCAAATGTGTTAAACAATGCGAAAAAACAAGCAGATGACTTTGCAAAGTTTCACATCATCGAGTCATTTTGATAAATGCCTGGTTGCAGATGTTTCTCCACCAACTACAACAATGTCACCAACAACACTACCAACCACACTCACCACTTTGCTGGCTACTACATTACAACCTACAACTGCTATATCCGTTAGTACGTACATCGGATTTATTATCAAATCTGTCGGAACGTTTTGCAGTTTTGATGTGTGGCTCATTCTTTTAAAATTTGGTGAAAACTGTACGTCAGTTCAGTAAAAAATACATTTTGAAATATGCTCCACAGTCTTTGATTGTATCGACTTTTTAAAACGGACTGTGAAAAGAGACCTAGTTTCTGAAACTCTGTTCGTACTGTGCTGTTAATCTCTCTAACCTTTCGTTTCTACAGGTTGTTACAACGCTCCTGTGGATATAGTCTTTGTAGTGTTTACAGAACTTAACTTTCTGGCAATGAAAGACTTTATCAAAGACTTCCTTCTTAACGCCAACATTGACGATGGCAACGTTCGTGTCGGTATCGTTACCTTCAGCACCAAAGACTACCTGCAGTTTCACCTCAACCAACACACAGATAAATACCGTCTCTTTGAAGCCATTGATAAGATCCCTTATCTGTTTGGTGGCACCAACACGGCTGACGCTCTGAATACCATGAGGACACAGATGTTTACACAAACCAATGGCGACCGTCCTGATGTGCCCAACGTGGCCATAGTCATAACTGACGGAGTCTCCAACATCAACTCATACAGAACCATTCCCGAAGCATATGCAGCTAAATCACAAGGCATTCACATCTATGCAATTGGTGTTGGGCTGGCAAAAACGGCTGAGCTAGAAGCTATAGCCACCAAACCTGTGGAAGAGAACCGCTACAGTGTCCAACAATTCAGCGAGTTGAGGAATCTCAGATCCGATGTCTTTGAAGCTTTGTGCGAAAGTATGTTTAGAAGTTTACATAATAAATGGAAAAAAGAGTATCCACTTTGATACTTTGTTTTTTCAGTTATAGTCTTGATTTTTGTGTGTTTGTGTTTTTTGTTTTGTTTATCTCATTTTACATTTAGTCAAGTTTTGACTAAATGTTTTAACGTAGAGGGGGGAATCGAGACGAGGGTCATGTTGTATGTGCGTGTGTGTGTGTGTGTAGAGCGATTCAGACTAAACTACTGGACCGATCTTTATGAAATTTGACATGAGAGTTCCTGGGTATGAAATCCCCGAACGTTTTTTTCATTTTTTTGATAAATGTCTTTGATGACGTCATATCCGGCTTTTCGTGAAAGTTGAGGCGGCACTGTCACGCCCTCATTTTTCAACCAAATTGGTTGAAATTTTGGTCAAGTAATCTTCGACGAAGCCCGGACTTCGGTATTGCATTTCAGCTTGGTGGCTTAAAAATTAATTAATGACTTTGGTCATTAAAAATCTGAAAATTGTAAAACAAAATAAAAATTTATAAAACGATCCAAATTTACGTTCATCTTATTCTCCATCATTTTCTGATTCCAAAAACATATAAATATGTTATATTTGGATTAAAAACAAGCTCTGAAAATTAAATATATAAAAATTATTATCAAAATTAAATTGTCGAAATCAATTTAAAAACACTTTCATCTTATTCCTTGTCGGTTCCTGATTCCAAAAACATATAGATATGATATGTTTGGATTAAAAACACGCTCAGAAAGTTAAAACAAAGAGAGGTACAGAAAAGCGTGCTATCCTTCTTAGCGCAACTACTACCCCGCTCTTCTTGTCAATTTCACTGCCTTTGCCATGAGCGGTGGACTGACGATGCTACGAGTATACGGTCTTGCTGAAAAATGGCATTGGGTTCAGTTTCATTCTGTGAGTTCGACAGCTACTTGACTAAATGTTGTATTTTCGCCTTACGCGACTTGTTTTTTTTTTTTAAATGGATGAAAGGAATCTACAGGGTTCTGAGCACACATTCCCCAGTATGGGACGTGAAAGTACGCTATGTTTTACCTGCTGATATACCTTGCAGAATGTCTGATGAATTGCCTCGGTAAGGAAATTGATCTGTTCAATCATTTTCTGGTTTCGTTTTCATCAACATAATCCTTTAATTTTTAAAGCTATTTCATCCCTTGATTTAGAATAACTACACCCATTTTCAGAGACCCTTTTAACAATCTGCGTGTAAACAAGATCTCGAGGATGCCGTTACGCACAAAAAGCTTAGCTGCCTGTGTCATGCAAAATGAAGTGTTTTGCATCACGGATTTGTGTAGTATACATTTGCTGAAAAAACGACACTGAACTCATCTATCTCTCTCTCTCTCTCTCTCTCTCTCTCTCTCTCTCTCTCTCTCTCTCTCTCTCTCTCTCTCTCTCTCTCTCTCTCTCTCTCTCTCTCTCTCTCTCTCTCTCTCTCTCTCTCTCTCTCTCTCTCTCTCTCTCTCTCATTGTGTGCACAAACTGTGTGCGTTGTTTTCAGCATGTGTTATTTTGGAATGATCTAAAAAAAATTCCACAACAGGCTGTTAGGCCTTTACGCACAGTGGAAGTATTGGGATCCCATCAGAAAAAAATGTGACTGCGTAAGAATACACATTGAATTTGTGGTGGTCTTTGGGCAACTTATGCAAGGTACTCTAATTGTTCGATTGGCTTTGAGGCGTGGACCTCCGTCTCACTTGCCCTTTGTATGGCTTGTACTTGAAAGCAAGCAGCCAGGCTGCACTTACCTAAATAGTAACAGGACAGTGAAGTAGGCTTTCAATTTCATATCGGAGGGAAGAATGTTTTGCAGTTGTTCACGAGTAAAGTTCGTGGTTGCAGATGTCTCGCCACCAGCTACAAAACCACCAACTACGTTACCACCAACTACGTTACCACCAACTACGTTACCACCAACTACGTTACCACCTGCAACTACCACGCCTGTTTCAATAAGTAAGAGTGTTTGTATCTGTTCTTGTTACATGACAGGGGTTTCAAAACAGTTCAAGACAAGCACAAATTCAGGGTTTGAATCGGTTCCTCTGTATGTTACTTTTTCGAGGCAGTTTTATTTATAGAGTGATGTCACCCACAAAATTATGGATGATCCCTTCACAAAGTTTTAAGTTTATAGGTTAAATGGTCTGACTCTTATGCTCGTTTGAAAATATGTCCCAAATTTGGTGATCGACTCAAGAGCACGAGGTTTTGCCATTGAGTGTTAACCATAATCACCTGATTAAAACCCTCCCGATTTTTACCTTTGGTTATAAAACATTTTCTTTGATTTAGCTTCCAATATACATTGTTTAGCCTTTAAGAACAAACAAATCCAAAATATGATCGGCAAATATATCTATTCATCCGAGAATAATGAGTTCTTTTTAAAGTTTCAAATCGCTGGAGCGCACACAATATATTCAAATCATTTTGTTGATCAGTACAAAATTGCTTAACGTGTGTACACTTCCAAAACAATACCATCCACAACTCTACCAACTTCAACTTAACCAGCTCCAAGTACCACGCCTGTTTCAATATGTAAGAATGCGCGAGCGGTCTTATCTTTTCCTGTTGCACAACAGGAGTTTCAAAACAGTTAAAGACAAGGCAGTCTATCTATTCCTCTCGGTGGGATCTTTTTAAAGATACTTAACAATGGTAGAAAAGGAATAAGTGTTGTTCAGTAAAATACTTGTTACCTCAATTGATCCTTTGAGTTTACTAAGCATACCGATAGACATGTGCTCGAAAGAAATATGCATCATTGTTATAATACACTTAAAGCAACTTTAACTTGTGTTGTTAACTCACAATTCATTTTGCACAGATTGCTTCGAGGCCGTCGTGGACATAGTGTTTGTGGTAGACGCTTCCACCAGCTTCACAGAACTCAACTTTCTGGTCATCAAAGACTTCATACAGGACTTTCTCTTCAACGCCAACATCGATGATGGCAACGTGCGTGTGGGTATCGTTACCTACAGTACGAAAACACACCTTCAGTTCAACCTCAAGGATTACACAGATAAATTCAGTATGTTTGTAGCCATCGATAAGATCCCTTACGATTACGGTAGCACCAACACGGCTGACGCTCTCAAAGTCATGAGGACGGAGATGTTCACCGAGGAGAACGGCGACCGTCCTGGTGTGCCAAACGTGGCCCTGCTTATTACTGACGGAGTGTCCAACATCAACTCACGCAGTACCATTCCTGAAGCAGAGGCAGCAAGAGCACAAGGCATCCACGTCTATGCCATTGGTATTGGATTGACTAATACTAAAGAGCTGGACGCCATAGCCAGCCCGCCTATAGAAACTAACCGCTACAGCGTCGCAAAATTCAGCGAGCTCAGGGGTCTCAGGTCGGATGTCTTCGAAGCATTTTGTGAAGGTAATTACATGAAACCCTTTGTTTATCAGTCTAACTCTAGCGGTCGTTTGCCTGATTTAGACTTGATAAGAAACTGCTGCGTGTTGGTTTAAAGTTTAATCTGTCCAGGGTTGTAGACTTGTGCTCAGATTTCTGTTCATGACTGATGAAATCAGGTATTCCTTTTGCACTTGGTAATTAGCCTCGCGTTGAAAGCTAAACAGTTGTACTTATCCGCCGTATTCACTCCTCTGTCTGTCCGTCCGTCCGTCTGTCTGTCTGTCTCTGTCTTTGTATCTATATGTGTCTGTCTCTCCCACTCTGTCTACTTTTTTTTCTGTAACTCGAAAATGAACTCTCAACCAATGTTCCTTTTGACCTTTTCCATGACACTATCACTTGCCATTTAAAGAAACGCAATGCTTTTTGATATATACAACTTTGACAAGCCTCTGTAAACTTATAAAACATGTAATGTTCATGATCAATGACTTGCAGATGTTACTGCACCAACTACAACATCGCCAACAACACCATCGACAACAACAACGAGAGCAACAACAACAAGTGAGTATTACACAGTTTACTGCTAATTTGTTGTATTTCCCTTTTGCTTGACAAAGTATTTTGTGACGGAATGTAAAAGAATCGCGAAAGGTCAGCACAACCCAAAAGGAAGCGGAAACGGACGACGAGACAACCAAGAAACGGATTTATTGACAACATTCTGAATTTCACAGCACACTCGGGCGCAGAGACTGTAAGGTACGACGGATCGGTGTTGGGACAATAGACTACTTCTTGGACTCGGTTGTTGGTCGTCGCTTTTCTCAAGAACAGCAGTCTTGCTGATCTTCATCTTTACCAAGATTACTGTCCAGGAGCTGATATAGCGGCAGCTAGCATCGTATACCCTTCTCGTTGATCAAGCAGAAACAGCCATAACGTAGGGGAAGAATACCTCTTTAAAGATAAAAGTGCCACTGAGCAGATCTTCAGCAAGCGCATCTTGTTCAGGCATCTCCTCCTCTCATTACCAGAGAAAATTTTATTTCTTTGTCATTGACTTCAAGTTTTAAAAAACAAAAAAGATCTTTATTCAGCAAGACAAAGACAGCACACATCCAAAATCGTTGGCTCTAAAAATGAATTGACACGAGTCTGATGTGATGTGTTGTGGGGTACTTCAAAGAAGTTGCAGACAGCCAGAGGTTGATCCACCCGTTTCCACAGTTGTACACTGTACACGACATCTTTGTAACCAGCTCAAAGTCCATAAGAGCTGCCAGTCTACCTCTTCAGCATCTTACCGCAATGGGTCGCAAGGGACACATGGGGATGCTATGTCATCAAACTTAACTCTTGAGGAACAAACACAAGATATCTCCATTTGCCTGACAATATCTACAAAAAAATAAGTATCAAAATTGTCTTCGGGGCAAAGGAACAGGAAAGCGAGATGATCCATACAGAGAATTAACTGGACTCACAATACTGAAGAGTGGACTGAGAAACATTTGTACAGACCTCGGCCTTGGCTCACTACTGTCATTTATGGAGACGATTTGTATCAAGTCAAATGTTCTGTGCGTCCAAAGATGTGATTGCTAGGTACAAGATTATATCCGCGTGCAGAGCTTCAGATACTTAATTTCAGTTTGCATCTTCACCGTATTCAATGAATTTGCGTACGCTTTTCAACTTAACCTCGCCGTGTTCTATAACTTTCTCTTACATTTAAGAATACTACGGTCACAGTATTCATTATTTTGGACTCCAACAGTTTCAAATAATTCGATCTTTTGCCACAAGGAGTTTGAACTCAAAAGTTATAAAAATACTGAAGCATATTGTACATGTGCAAATATTCCAGAAGTCTCTTCTTCGCCTACTACCTTACCACCTAATTCACCATCTACCACGTTACCATCAACTGCATTACCAACCCCATCGTTTTCGTCTACCACTTTACCAACTACTTTTCTTTTAACTACCACATTACTAACCACAAAACCGGTTCCCGTCGGTAAGGGTGAATTTGTTTGGTAGAAGTGCACGACCATTCATGGCATTTTCTTGAGGTTTTTTTAGAGTAACACCCACGTAAACGAATATGCACACAGTTCGCAGATAAATCTGTTTCCATGAAGACATAAAAGAAACATATAAAATGCCTTTTGTGAAAAAGTAAATTCGTGTTAAAAAATCCCGTCTTGCCTTGATAATAAGAACTCGCTGAACCAAGTAAACATATAATGTGCATATATGCTACTGATGAAAAGCTTTTTAAAAAGCTTTTTCTATACTCTTTCTAAACTACAGTCATTCTTTTTTTGTAATCTGTTATTTATTCAATGTCCACCAGACTGTAAAGACATCTCTGTGGACTTAGTATTTCTTGTGGACTCATTAGTGTCTCAGAACGCAACTCCATCCTGGTCAAGAATTTTATGAAGGACTTCCTGTCCAGTTTCAATATTAACAATGGCAACATGCGTGTGGGTGTCCTCACCTTCAGCCATGATGACTACCTCTGGTTTCACCTCAACAAGTACACAGATAAACTCAGTCTCTTTAGAGCCATCGACCGCATTCCTGTTCGTTACGGGAGTACGAACTCGATGAGAAAAAAATGTTCACCAACGCCAGAGGCGACCGTCGAGGCGTTCCGAACGTGGCCATACTTATTACTGATGGCGTGTCCAGCATCAATCCCCACAGAACCATCCCCGAAGCATTAGAAGCCAAAGAGAGAGGAACTCACATCTTTACCATTGATATTGCACTTCCTCACAATGTAGAGCTGAATGCCATTACCAGCACACCGCTGAAAGATAACCGCTTCAGTGTAAAGGAATTCCGCCAACTGAGAGATCTCATACCCAAAGTATTCACTGCTCTATATGAAAGTAGTTCTGGCACATCTTTTGTTATTAAACAACACTTGAAATCTGGGAAGTTGCTTGAATGTGGGGTTTGTGCTTTCTTCTTTTCCGTCTCTTGCATTTGTTTCACAGAGAGAGAAGGAGCTTTTGTTTTGATTAATATGCACTTATATTTGACAACCCAGATGGAGCTGAGCTGAATGGGGAAAATTAATCACGTAACGCATTATTGTCAGTGTGATGAGATTAGCAATGTTTCATTTTCTGTTTTGCTCAGTTTCATTTATCAACAAGGAGATTTTGTTTCAAATTACAGTTCCGTGCACTTTTTTGTCTCTTTTAAGGAAGGTGATTCGTGAAGGCAGTTGTCTGTTTCTTTGATTCATGTACTCTTGACTCATTTCTGAAAGTTCTCTATTGCTTTAATCCGTTTAATACTCGGCCAAATTCTGGTGGCAGTTATTTCTTTGATTCTTCCTATTAAACCGTGTTAACTAAAAGCAGTTCAATATTACTTTGCCTTTATATGCAGTGTGATAATTGTTTGTCCTACTCGTTTTAACAAACTGTTTCGCTTTTTCAGAGATTACTACAACACCTACAACTTTACCTACGACACCACGCGTAACCAGACCTATCCCTCCTCGTGAGTACATTTTCACACAATAAACACTGATGATTTACGGGAGAAATTCGAAAACGAAAAATGAAAACGTCAACAGTAAAAAGTATTGACATCATTTTCATCCTAGATTTTTCGACCACAGTGTTGTTCTGGCAATTAATTTGATCCCCTGTGCTTGTTTCGCCCTTACCTCATAAAGTATCAACCAATCTGAACTTATCAGGTATCAATGAATCATCACAATGCTGCCAGTGGTAATGACTGTCGGTTTTCCCTGTACACTTTTCTAAATGATACTTTTCTCTTACCATTCTGTGCGATTTCTGTTCACCTTTCTGTGGTCACGATGAGCTGTGTTTGTCTTTGTGTGTGTGTATATCTGTGCATGTGTATGCGCCTGTGCTTATGCGGCAAAATGAGTGAACAAGATCTGAAGCGAACTACTTGTTGGTACATATAAATCTTCAATGTAGAATGAATTCTGATCGGTAAACGTAGGACCTAAGGTTTAGGCGATGTACATGGGTACATGAGACCAGGTGTTTTTTCTCCAAATATGCTTGTAGTACTAGTCATTGAAATGCGATTCCTAACATTAAAACCCTCAATGAATATAACTCGTAAAACTTCAACGTCAACTGAAAACATCCAAATTAGAAAGGAAATGGGGGAAAGGGGGGAACAATTAAATATTTACATATTTTTGTTATGCAAAGTCCGGTAAATGTGTGGCTGATTGAGACAACAGAATGTTGTTTTTCGTTGGTTGTCCCTCAGAGTGTAAAGATGCCTATGTGGACATCGTGTTCGTTTTGGCCACCTACACCAGTGTCAGTGAGCACAACTTCCTGGTCGTCAAAGATTTCATCCTGGACTTCCTCTACGATGCGAACATCGACGATGGCAATGTGCGTGTTGGTCTTGTAACAATTGGTGACAGTGATTTCCTCCAGTTTTATCTGAAAAGATACACATCTAAACTAGACCTATTTGTTGCCATCGAGGCAATCTCTTACCGATACGGCATTACCAATACAGGCGATGCTCTCAATACGATGAGGACAACTATGTTCACAAAGGCCAATGGTGACCGTTCTGATGTTCCTAACGTTGCCATTGTCATAACTGACAGTGTGTCGTCCATCAGTTCCCACAAAGCAATCGTAGAAGCCGATAAAACCAAAGCAGAAGGCATCCACATCTACACTATTGGTATCGGACTGAAGGACTTGACTGAGCTTAACCCCATGGCCAGCAAGCCTGTGAAAGAACACCACTACAGTGTGCAGGACTCTGACCAGCTGAAAAGTCTGAAAACCAGTGTCTTCACTGCTCTTTGTCGAAGTTAGTATTTTAAACAAATTGAACGTACATTTTCCACAAGTTGCTGCGTCTTTTGAATTTTTCAAACGACAAAACTTTAAGATGGTAATGCATTTTATTCAAGTTACTGTCATCACAGAGCGTATTAACGGCTTCAGTTAGAAACGGAGTCATTTAAGAAAACATAAAATAAATGTATAAATGAGGGCCTTATTCTGATGCTGCCAACCATGTCGTATCAGGACTGGATACATATCAAACTTAACAACTAGTGGTGAAAGCATCTATTTTTGGGGGTACAACCATCTTTTCTTTTGGTTCATTAAACGGGTGCCTTAAAATAGTATCATTGCTGATACTACAAACAGAATAAGCTGAATGCTGTATGTTTGAGTTCCATTGTAAATAAAACAAAAAACGCGGGTGTAAAATAAAGAGGTACTTTCTGAATGCTTATTTCAGAAGCCTCGCCAACCGTACCGACACTACCGCCCACAAAACCGATTCCAGAGGGTGAGTTAAATACTTCGCAGCAATTAGTGGGTGTTAGCAGTTATTAAAGAAAACAGCATCTTGAATGCCGTACCTTTGTTCACACCCTGCCGGATATCTGACAACATATCAAATTATTGTTCTCATATTGATTTTTGCTTGTCTAACACTAACAGACATTTTTTTTCGATTCAACATCTTGTCCACTCAGCTAGCTGCATTGTTTTGCGTGTGCGTCTCTGTCTGTGACTGTGTCTGTGTGTGCTTACTTTTGGGTAAACCTGTTTCTTTGTTTGGTTTATGAGATACAGCATGTTCAAAACATCCTTTCAATCACATGCATTGGTTTTCAAAGCATTTCTGATAATCAACTATCAACTTCAAGTATGTTTTCCTGTGGGCAAATTCCTAAAAGTAAGTGATATTTTCTCCCCCAGTGTGTGAGTACAACTACATGCATTTTTTTCAGTGGCCAAAGTTCACACACTAATAAATAGTTTTTTCCACACTGTGAGTACAACTACATGCATTTTTTCAGTGGCCAAAGTTCACACACTAATAAATAGTTTTTTCCACACTGTGAGTACAACTACATGTATGTTTCTTTTACTTGGTCACACTCCACACAATAACTCATATTTTCTCCCACAGTGTGTGAGTACGCCTTCGTGGACCTGGTGTTTGTGCTGGATGCCTCCACCAGTGTTACAGAACCCAACTTCCTCGTCATGAAGGACTTCGTCAAAGACGTCCTTGAAAACGCCAACATTGACGATGGCCACGTGCGTGTGGGTGCCATCATCTACAGCAATGAAGACTACCTGCAGTTCAACCTCAACGAGCACCAGGACAAACTGAGTCTCTTCCGAGCCATAGACAACATCCCTTACCGGTACGGTGGTGCCTATACGGCCTCTGCTCTCTACACCATGAGGACGAAGATGTTCAGGCCCAACAGAGGGGACCGCCGTGACGTTCAAAACGTGGCCATACTTATCACCGACGGCGCGTCCACCATCCGGCCGAGAAGAACTATGGCTGAGGCGAGAAGGATCAAAGGTGCAGGCATCCACATCTACGCCATTGGCGTGGGACTGACGGATACTACAGAGCTGGACGCCATTGCCAGCAGGCCGTTGGATGAAAACCGATTTGTGGTGGACAACTTCGCAGACCTGCGGAACTTTAGATCCGATGTTTTCGCGGTTCTCTGTGAAAGTATGTCTTTTGGGTCATCTTTCATTCAAAACGAAGAATTCATTAGAAGCATCTCTTTGTTGTTACTGATTTTTGCGATTGGGTTTCTTGCAATTCAGGAAGGAGAAATAAAAATGAATTGCTGCATGCAAAATATCTCACTAGGTGAAGTATAATGTGATGTACTTTAATGCCAGAATGAAAAATAAAGAAATACTGAATCCCTTTTGCTTTAGTAGAGGTTATCTCAAAGGAGTGTATAGTGTTTGATTTCCGTTCGTGTGCACTCTTACAGAAGTCTCACCAACAACACCAACTACTACAACTACCACCACTACCACAACTACAACACCAACTACTACTACTAGTAAGTTTTGCAGGTTTGCACAGTCGCAGGAAGTTCTCAAAAGTGAACTGGAGATCCCATATTAACTTCAATCTTTTGTTCCTGAATCTCTCTCTCTCTCTCTCTCTCTCTCTCTCTCTCTCTCTCTCTCTCTCTCTCTCTCTCTCTCTCTCTCTCTCTCTCTCTCTCTCTCTCTCTCTCAAAGGCTACGTACCTTGTTTGAGAACCTATTTCAGTACGAAACGAGCTATGTAAATAATTTTTGAAAACATAACAAAACTGTGCAGCTGATTCTTTGTGACGGTCTGTTATTTTTGCTGAGCGACCAAAGCTAGGTTAATCCAATAATGGTATTAAATCTGTGAATTCCATGATTTGTCTAATGTTGGTTTTTTCCATCGTGCATGAGCGTCTGTGATAGTTTTCCTTGAAGCAGGCTTCATGGATAAACTACATATCCCCGCAGACCAGCTTCTTGTTTTAACAGCATGCTGTCTGGATGTACGTCGCATTCCCTAACTTTAACATTATGTTTAACATATTTAGAGGTTCATTCCATACAGGGTAGAAACACTGGGGTACTTTTTGTGTCCTTATATTTGGTGTGGGGTAGTTATTTCGTAAAGCTAGGAAGTATCTGGTTCATGTGCGAAGGTAAAAAAAACCAAAAAGCCGTGAACGTGAAATGACAGTTCATTCTGAGTTGCAGAAATTTCACCAACGACTCATATTTTTTGCAAAGTGCACCATCAACAATCGGTAAGTATGTTCACCAGGTGAGGGTGTCTGTCATTCCGATAAATTGTCCATCGGAGTACATTAAAACAAAATGCACCCTTTGTTGGCATTGGTTTAAGAAATAAAGCTTATTGTATATTGGTTACTGTCTGCCATCTTGAGTACAATTGTTAATCTTGAGAAAATAAACCAATGTTGCCTTGTTTGTGTTCTTTGTTATTCTTTCGAGTTCTTAGTCTGTATGTATCTTTCTAGTTGGTGTTGTTTTGTGTGCGTGGGAGATTGTTTTGTGTTTATCTCCGGGGTTTTATTGTACTTTATTTGCATTGATTTTGTGTGTTTGCCTGGTGTATTATTGGTGTACTTTTTTTTAAACTCTTTTTTTTTAGGGGGGGGGGGGTAACTTTGTATAAATGACTTGTTGTGTCTGTGTTGTTAGATTAAAAAAAAATTGTTTCCACGGAAGGTTCTACATCGGACCGCGAAGGCGACTTAAAAAAACATACCAATATACGTTTTGGTAATATGCAAACATTGAAATTCGCATTTTCTGCTACAGTTTATTCTGCTTGTAGCCTCGAACTTTTCGCGAAAATCGGACAACGGATTTTGGTTTGGGCAAAGACAGGAATCGAGTTTCTGTTGTAAAACAAGGGAACTATTTGTTTTGTGTTGTCTCGTGGGTGAGTGTGTGGGTGTGCGTGTAGGTGACTCTGCGTGTCTATAATTGTGCCTCCGTGTACATATATGTTTCATTAAATGGTAGTTGTATTATAAAACTGAGCATTTTGACACATGCTGCCAATTGTTACAAAGTTCATATTTATATGTATATATCTTGTCTTGGGGGGTATTTGGGGGGTATTTTTCTCTCCTTGAAGGGCGTAATGTTCGAATGTGGGTATTTTTAATGTTCACCGAGAATATTTTTACATGTCATATCCTTGATGAATGTAAAAATGTTTCAATGGAGAAATTCCTTTTTTCTTTCAGAGCCTACCCCTGCAGCTCTGACACTGCCACCAGTCAAGCGAGGTATGATCAACCTGTCTATACATTTCTAGCTGGCCATCCCACCCTCTCTCTCTCTCTCTCTCTCTCTCTCTCTCTCTCTCTCTCTCTCCTCTCTCCCTCTCTCCCTCTCTCTCTCTCCCTCTCCCTCTCTCACCCTTTCTCTCTCTGTGTCTCTGTCTCTCTGTGTCTCTGTCTCTCCCTCTCTCTCGCTCTCTCTCTCTCTCTCTTCTCTCTCTCTCTCTCTCTCTCTCTCTCTCTCTCTCTCTCTCTCTCTCTCTCTCTCTCTCTCTCTCTCTCTCTTACATCAAGTGCAAAATTCTGTAATGGACGTAGTCTACCGATCGCTACAAAACCGTTTTCAGCTGTGAACAAAGGTAATGCTCCCTCAGTCAAGTGTTAGTTTTTTTCTCCTGCTCTTTTTAAAGTTTGTGGTTTTTATTGCAAATTACGTGAATAATGTGTATTTCGAACAAATGTTCTTCAGGGTGTGACAACGCTGAGATCGACCTGGTCTTTGTGCTGGACGCGTCCACCAGTGTGACAGAACCCAACTTCGTACTCATGAAGGATTTCGTCAAAGATTTCCTCTTCATCGCCGACATTGACAACGGCAACGTGCGTGTGGGTGTTGTCATCTACAGCACCGAGGACTACATACAGTTCAATCTCAACGACTACAACAACAAACTAGCCATCTTCCAGGCAATCGACGATATTCCCTACCGTTACGGCAGCACCAACACAGCCGACGCTCTCAACACCATGAGAACACAAATGTTCACCAGAGCAAACGGCGAGCGTCCCAACGTTCCCAACATCGGCATCGTGGTCACTGACGGTATCTCCAACATCAACTCGCGCAGAACCATTCCTGAAGCCGAACAGGCGCGAGCAGCAGGCATCCACATCTACGCCATTGGTATCGGCCTGACAGACACCACGGAGTTGGACGGTATCGCCAGCAAGCCAGCGGCGGAGAACAGTTTTGCTGTGCAGGAGTTCAGTGAGCTCCGAGCGATGAGAGATCAAGTTTTCGCAGCCTTCTGTCCCAGTGAGTGTATTTTTTTTGTAAGGTTTCTTAATTGATTTTCGTATTAGAATGAACGCTGTAAAGACCAGGTGGTTTTTTTTCTGTAGAGGTATCTATTGCATACTTCCTTTAGTCACAAATTCTCTTCTGTATTGCCTGCTATTACTCTTGTGTGGTGCTAAATTTCTTACTGACTTTTTTAATGTTCTTATTTTTATTTGCTCACATTATCAGCGAAAGAAATTGAGTTTGTTATTACATGTGTGTAGGAACTAATTTGGTCTAATTGGTGTTTGCTTGTTTTATTTAAATATGTCTTTCTCTGTGTATCACAGGTTACAAAGGTACCATACCAATGGGTATATATTCAAACAGAAGAGTAACGGATTATACATATATTGTCAGACTTTACAGTATACTTTTTTCTAAAACTGCTTTATGCATCGTTCTTGCAATCATTTGTTGTAATGATATTGTATGCTGATTAAAAAGATTTTTTAAATTTTATTCCCCAAGTGAAGCTAACCACACATTAGTTTTGTTGTAATTTTTCATGGAATCTTTGTAAAGTTAAACATCTACAGTCCAACATCATAAGTTCTCTTTAAACTTTCTGTCGTTTCCTGCTGGTTAAGGTGTTTTTGTCCATCGCCTGGTTGTTTTCCACATTACCAGATTCTGTATGGTGGATCTTGGTCGACCCCCTGTCTGTGTCCTGGCCTGAAGAATCAGTCCGTTAAAAGAAACTTTGTTTTATTTCAGTGACAACTCTTCCACCTCTGACACTGCCTCCTGTTGTGACAGGTAAGAGGGGAGGGGAGGAGGTAGGGGGCGTAAGAAAGTGTCTTGTCTACATCAATGTTGAACACATTTGTGTATGTACTTTTGATGAATAATCCCAGTTGTATGTGCTGTAGCAAACAGTAATCAGTAACAAAATGAAATGTAGTGGCTTATATCTTCCAGACATCAGAGAAGATTATTGAAATCGAAATAAACAGGTATCAGTTGTACTTTTCATAATCGTCCAGTTTTGTTCCGCTATTTGTGCTGGTCTGTGCTTTTCATTGCAATACAAGATAAGTTGCTAAACTGTTAACTGAAATGTTCTTCAGGGTGTGACAACGCTGAGATCGACCTGGTCTTTGTGCTGGACGCGTCCACCAGTGTGACAGAACCCAACTTCGTACTCATGAAGGATTTCGTCAAAGATTTCCTCTTCATCGCCGACATTGACAACGGCAACGTGCGCGTGGGTGTCGTCATCTACAGCACTGAGGACTACGTGCAGTTCCATCTCAACGACTACAACAGCAAACTGGCCATCTTCCAGGCCATCGACGATATTCCCTACCGTTACGGCAGCACCAACACAGCCGACGCCCTCAACACCATGAGAACACAAATGTTCACCAGAGCAAACGGCGAGCGTCCCAACGTTCCCAACATCGGCATCGTGGTCACTGACGGTATCTCCAACATCAACTCTCGCAGAACCATCCCTGAAGCCGAACAGGCGCGAGCAGCAGGCATCCACATCTACGCCATTGGTATCGGCCTGACAGACACCACGGAGTTGGACGGTATCGCCAGCAAGCCAGCGGCGGAGAACAGTTTTGCTGTGCAGGAGTTCAGTGAGCTCCGTGCGATGAGAGATCAAGTCTTCGCAGCCTTCTGTCCCAGTGAGTGTATTTTTTGTGTAAGGTCTGTTGTTTTTCGTATTAGAATGTACGCTGTAAAGACCAGCTTTTTTTTATACTGTAGAGGTATCTATTTCATACTTCCTTTAGTCACAGGTTCTCTTCTGTATTGCCTACTATTAATCTTGTGTGGTGCTAAATTTCCTACCTACTTGTTTTGATATTTTTGATATTTGCTCACATTATCAAATATAGATACTGAGATCTTTGGTACTTTTATGTAAGAAGGAATTTGGTCTAATTGATGTTTGCTTGCTTTATTTATTATGTCTTTCTCTGTGTATCACAGGTTACAAAGGTACCATACCAATGGGTATATATTCAAACAGAAGAGTAACGGATTATACATATATTGTCAGACTTTACAGTATACTTTTTTCTAAAACTGTTGCTTTATGCATCGTTCTTGCAATCGTTTGTTGTAATGATATTTATGCTGATTAAAAAGATTTTTTAAATTTTACTCCACAAGTGAAGCTTACATACATTAGTTTTGTTGTAATTTTTCATGGAATCTTTGTAAAGTTAAACATCTACAGTCCAACATCATAAGTTCTCTTTAAACTTTCTGTCGTTTCCTGCTGGTTAAGGTGTTTTTGTCCATCGCCTGGTTGTTTTCCACATTAAAAGATTCTGTATGGTGGATCTTGGTCGACCCCCTGTCTGTGTCCTGGCCTGAAGAATCAGTCCGTTAAAAGAAACTTTGTTTTATTTCAGTGACAACTCTTCCACCTCTGACACTGCCTCCTGTTGTGACAGGTAAGAGAGGGGGGGAGGAGGTAGGGGGCGTAAGAAAGTGTCTTGTCTACATCAATGTTGAACACATTTGTGTATGTACTTTTGATGAATAATCCCAGTTGTATGTGCTGTAGCAAACAGTAATCACTAACAAAATGAAATGTAGTGGCTTATATCTTCCAGACATCAGAGAAGATTATTGAAATCGAAATAAACAGGTATCAGTTGTACTTTTCATAATCGTCCAGTTTTGTTCGGCTATTTGTGCTGGTCTGTGCTTTTCATTGCAATACAAGATAAGTTGCTAAACTGTTAACTGAAATGTTCTTCAGGGTGTGACAACGCTGAGATCGACCTGGTCTTTGTACTGGACGCGTCCACCAGTGTGACAGAACCCAACTTCGTACTCATGAAGGATTTCGTCAAAGATTTCCTCTTCATCGCCGACATTGACAACGGCAACGTGCGCGTGGGTGTCGTCATCTACAGCACTGAGGACTACGTGCAGTTCCATCTCAACGACTACAACAGCAAACTGGCCATCTTCCAGGCCATCGACGATATTCCCTACCGTTACGGCAGCACCAACACAGCCGACGCCCTCAACACCATGAGAACACAAATGTTCACCAGAGCAAACGGCGAGCGTCCCAACGTTCCCAACATCGGCATCGTGGTCACTGACGGTATCTCCAACATCAACTCTCGCAGAACCATCCCTGAAGCCGAACAGGCGCAAGCAGCAGGCATCCACATCTACGCCATTGGTATCGGCCTGACAGACACCACGGAGTTGGACGGTATCGCCAGCAAGCCAGCGGCGGAGAACAGTTTTGCTGTGCAGGAGTTCAGTGAGCTCCGTGCGATGAGAGATCAAGTCTTCGCAGCCTTCTGTCCCAGTGAGTGTATTTTTTGTGTAAGGTCTGTTGTTTTTCGTATTAGAATGTACGCTGTAAAGACCAGCTTTTTTTTTATACTGTAGAGGTATCTATTTCATACTTCCTTTAGTCACAGGTTCTCTTCTGTATTGCCTACTATTAATCTTGTGTGGTGCTAAATTTCCTACCTACATATACTTGTTTTGATATTTTTGATATTTGCTCACATTATCAAATATAGATACTGAGATCTTTGGTACTTTTATGTAAGAAGGAATTTGGTCTAATTGATGTTTGCTTGCTTTATTTATTATGTCTTTCTCTGTGTATCACAGGTTACAAAGGTACCATACCAATGGGTATATATTCAAACAGAAGAGTAACGGATTATACATATATTGGCAGACTTTACAGTATACTTTTTTCTGAAACTGTTGCTTTATGCATCGTTCTTGTAATCGTTTGTTGTAATGATATTGTATGCTGATTAAAAAGATTTTTTAAAATTTTACTCCACAAGTGAAGCTTATCATACATTACACACATTACTTTTGTTGTAATTTTTCATAGAATCTGTGTAAAGTTAAACATCTGCAGTCCAACATCATAAGTTCTCTTTAAACTTTCTTTCGTTTCCTGCTGGTTAAGGTGTTTTTGTCCATCGCCTGGTTGTTTTCCACATTACCAGATTCTGTATGGTGGATCTTGGTCGACCCCCTGTCTGTGTCCTGGCCTGAAGAATCAGTCCGTTAAAAGAAACTTTGTTTTATTTCAGTGACAACTCTTCCACCTCTGACACTGCCTCCTGTTGTGACAGGTAAGAGGGGGGAGGTAGGGGGCGTAAGAAAGTGTCTTGTCTACATCAATGTTCAACACATTTGTGTATGTACTTTTGATGAATGATCCCAGTTGTATGTGCTGTAGCAAACAGTAAACAGTCACAAAATGAAATGTAGTGGCTTACATCGTCCAGACATCAGAGAAGATTATTGAAATCGAAATAAACAGGTATCAGTTGTACTTTTCATAATCGTCCAGTTTTGTTCGGCTATTTGTGCTGGTCTGTGCTTTTCATTTCAATACAAGATAAGTTGCTAAACTGTTAACTGAAATGTTCTTCAGGGTGTGACAACGCTGAGATCGACCTGGTCTTTGTACTGGACGCGTCCACCAGTGTGACAGAACCCAACTTCGTACTCATGAAGGATTTCGTCAAAGATTTCCTCTTCATCGCCGACATTGACAACGGCAACGTGCGCGTGGGTGTCGTCATCTACAGCACTGAGGACTACGTGCAGTTCCATCTCAACGACTACAACAGCAAACTGGCCATCTTCCAGGCCATCGACGATATTCCCTACCGTTACGGCAGCACCAACACAGCCGACGCCCTCAACACCATGAGAACACAAATGTTCACCAGAGCAAACGGCGAGCGTCCCAACGTTCCCAACATCGGCATCGTGGTCACTGACGGTATCTCCAACATCAACTCTCGCAGAACCATTCCTGAAGCCGAACAGGCGCGAGCAGCAGGCATACACATCTACGCCATTGGTATCGGCCTAACAGACACCACGGAGTTGGACGGTATCGCCAGCAAGCCAGCGGCGGAGAACAGTTTTGCTGTGCAGGAGTTCAGTGAGCTCCGTGCGATGAGAGATCAAGTCTTCGCAGCCTTCTGTCCCAGTGAGTGTATTTTTTGTGTAAGGTCTGTTGTTTTTCGTATTAGAATGTACGCTGTAAAGACCAGCTTATTTTATACTGTAGAGGTATCTATTTCATACTTCCTTTAGTCACAGGTTCTCTTCTGTATTGCCTACTATTCATCTTGTGTGGTGCTAAATTTCCTACCTACTTGTTTTGATATTTTTGATATTTGCTCACATTATCAAATATAGATACTGAGATCTTTGGTACTTTAATGTAAGAAGGAATTTGGTCTAATTGATGTTTGCTTGCTTTATTTAATATGTCTTTCTCTGTGTATCACAGGTTACAAAGGTACCATACCAATGGGTATATATTCAAACAGAAGAGTAACGGATTATACATATATTGTCAGACTTTACAGTATACTTTTTTCTAAAACTGTTGCTTTATGCATCGTTCTTGCAATCGTTTGTTGTAATGATATTGTATGCTGATTAAAAAGATTTAAAAATTTTTATTCCACAAGTGAAGCTTACCATACTTACACACATTACTTTTGTTGTAATTTTTCATGGAATCTTTGTAAAGTTAAACATCTTCAGTCCATCATCATAAGTTCTCTTTAAACTTTCTTTCGTTTCCTGCTGGTTAAGGTGTTTTTGTCCATCGCCTGGTTGTTTTCCACATTACCAGATTCTGTATGGTGGATCTTTGTCGACCCCCTGTCTGTGTCCTGGCCTGAAGAATCAGTCCGTTAAAAGAAACTTTGTTTTATTTCAGTGACAACTCTTCCACCTCTGACACTGCCTCCTGTTGTGACAGGTAAGAGAGGGGGGGAGGAGGTAGGGGGCGTAAGAAAGTGTCTTGTCTACATCAATGTTGAACACATTTGTGTATGTACTTTTGATGAATAATCCCAGTTGTATGTGCTGTAGCAAACAGTAATCACTAACAAAATGAAATGTAGTGGCTTATATCTTCCAGACATCAGAGAAGATTATTGAAATCGAAATAAACAGGTATCAGTTGTACTTTTCATAATCGTCCAGTTTTGTTCGGCTATTTGTGCTGGTCTGTGCTTTTCATTTCAATACAAGATAAGTTGCTAAACTGTTAACTGAAATGTTCTTCAGGGTGTGACAACGCTGAGATCGACCTGGTCTTTGTGCTGGACGCGTCCACCAGTGTGACAGAACCCAACTTCGTACTCATGAAGGATTTCGTCAAAGATTTCCTCTTCATCGCCGACATTGACAACGGCAACGTGCGCGTGGGTGTCGTCATCTACAGCACTGAGGACTACGTGCAGTTCCATCTCAACGACTACAACAGCAAACTGGCCATCTTCCAGGCCATCGACGATATTCCCTACCGTTACGGCAGCACCAACACAGCCGACGCCCTCAACACCATGAGAACACAAATGTTCACCAGAGCAAACGGCGAGCGTCCCAACGTTCCCAACATTGGCATCGTGGTCACTGACGGTATCTCCAACATCAACTCTCGCAGAACCATCCCTGAAGCCGAACAGGCGCGAGCAGCAGGCATCCACATCTACGCCATTGGTATCGGCCTGACAGACACCACGGAGTTGGACGGTATCGCCAGCAAGCCAGCGGCGGAGAACAGTTTTGCTGTGCAGGAGTTCAGTGAGCTCCGTGCGATGAGAGATCAAGTCTTCGCAGCCTTCTGTCCCAGTGAGTGTATTTTTTGTGTAAGGTCTGTTGTTTTTCGTATTAGAATGTACGCTGTAAAGACCAGGTTTTTTTTTTATACTGTAGAGGTATCTATTTCATACTTCCTTTAGTCACAGGTTCTCTTCTGTATTGCCTACTATTCATCTTGTGTGGTGCTAAATTTCCTACCTACATATACTTGTTTTGATATTTTTGATATTTGCTCACATTATCAAATATAGATACTGAGATCTTTGGTACTGTTATGTAAGAAGGAATTTGGTCTAATTGATGTTTGCTTGCTTTATTTATTATGTCTTTCTCTGTGTATCACAGGTTACAAAGGTACCATACCAATGGGTATATATTCAAACAGAAGAGTAACGGATTATACATATATTGGCAGACTTTACAGTATACTTTTTTCTGAAACTGTTGCTTTATGCATCGTTCTTGCAATCGTTTGTTGTAATGATATTGTATGCTGATTAAAAAGATTTTTTAAATTTTACTCCACAAGTGAAGCTTATCATACATTACACACATTACTTTTGTTGTAATTTTTCATGGAATCTGTGTAAAGTTAAACATCTGCAGTCCAACATCATAAGTTCTCTTTAAACTTTCTTTCGTTTCCTGCTGGTTAAGGTGTTTTTGTCCATCGTCTGGTTGTTTTCCACATTACCAGATTCTGTATGGTGGATTTTGGTCGACCCCCGGTCTGTGTCCTGGCCTGAAGAATCAGTCCGTTAAAAGAAACTTTGTTCTATTTCAGTGACAACTCTTCCACCTCTGACACTGCCTCCTGTTGTGACAGGTAAGAGGGGGGAGGTAGGGGACGTAAGAAAGTGTCTTGTCTACATCAATGTTCAACACATTTGTGTATGTACTTTTGATGAATGATCCCAGTTGTATGTGCTGTAGCAAACAGTAAACAGTCACAAAATGAAATGTAGTGGCTTACATCGTCCAGACATCAGAGAAGATTATTGAAATCGAAATAAACAGGTATCAGTTGTACTTTTCATAATCGTCCAGTTTTGTTCGGCTATTTGTGCTGGTCTGTGCTTTTCATTTCAATACAAGATAAGTTGCTAAACTGTTAACTGAAATGTTCTTCAGGGTGTGACAACGCTGAGATCGACCTGGTCTTTGTACTGGACGCGTCCACCAGTGTGACAGAACCCAACTTCGTACTCATGAAGGATTTCGTCAAAGATTTCCTCTTCATCGCCGACATTGACAACGGCAACGTGCGCGTGGGTGTCGTCATCTACAGCACTGAGGACTACGTGCAGTTCCATCTCAACGACTACAACAGCAAACTGGCCATCTTCCAGGCCATCGACGATATTCCCTACCGTTACGGCAGCACCAACACAGCCGACGCCCTCAACACCATGAGAACACAAATGTTCACCAGAGCAAACGGCGAGCGTCCCAACGTTCCCAACATCGGCATCGTGGTCACTGACGGTATCTCCAACATCAACTCTCGCAGAACCATTCCTGAAGCCGAACAGGCGCGAGCAGCAGGTATACACATCTACGCCATTGGTATCGGCCTAACAGACACCACGGAGTTGGACGGTATCGCCAGCAAGCCAGCGGCGGAGAACAGTTTTGCTGTGCAGGAGTTCAGTGAGCTCCGTGCGATGAGAGATCAAGTCTTCGCAGCCTTCTGTCCCAGTGAGTGTATTTTTTGTGTAAGGTCTGTTGTTTTTCGTATTAGAATGTACGCTGTAAAGACCAGCTTATTTTATACTGTAGAGGTATCTATTTCATACTTCCTTTAGTCACAGGTTCTCTTCTGTATTGCCTACTATTCATCTTGTGTGGTGCTAAATTTCCTACCTACATATACTTGTTTTGATATTTTTGATATTTGCTCACATTATCAAATATAGATACTGAGATCTTTAATACTTTTATGTGTAAGAAGGAATTTGGTCTAATTGATGTTTGCTCAGCTTGCTTTATTTAATATGTCTTTCTCTGTGTATCACAGGTTACAAAGGTACCATACCAATGGGTATATATTCAAACAGAAGAGTAACGGATTATACATATATTGTCAGACTTTACAGTATATTTTTTTCTGAAACCGTTGCTTTATGCATCGTTCTTGCAATCGTTTGTTGTAATGGTATTGTATGCTGATTAAAAAGATTTTTTAAATTTTACTCCACAAGTGAAGCTTACCATACATTACACACATTAGTTTTGTTGTAATTTTTCATGGAATCTTTGTAAAGTTAAACATCTACAGTCCAACATCATAAGTTCTCTTTAAACTTTCTGTCGTTTCCTGCTGGTTAAGGTGTTTTTGTCCATCGCCTGGTTGTTTTCCACATTACCAGATTCTGTATGGTGGATCTTGGTCGACCCCCTGTCTGTGTCCTGGCATAAAGAATCAGTCCGTTAAAAGAAACTTTGTTCTATTTCAGTGACAACTCTTCCACCTCTGACACTGCCTCCTGTTGTGACAGGTAAGAGGGGGGGAGGTAGGGGGCGTAAGAAAGTGTCTTGTTTACATCAATGTTCAACACATTTGTGTATGTACTTTTGATGAATAATCCCAGTTGTATGTGCTGTAGCAAACAGTAATCAGTAACAAAATGAAGTGTAGTGGTTTATATCTTCCAGACATCAGAGAAGATTATTGAAATCGAAATAAACAGGTATCAGTTGTACTTTTCATAATCGTCCAGTTTTGTTCGGCTATTTGTGCTGGTCTGTGCTTTTCATTTCAATACAAGATAAGTTGCTAAACTGTTAACTGAAATGTTCTTCAGGGTGTGACAACGCTGAGATCGACCTGGTCTTTGTGCTGGACGCGTCCACCAGTGTGACAGAACCCAACTTCGTACTCATGAAGGATTTCGTCAAAGATTTCCTCTTCATCGCCGACATTGACAACGGCAACGTGCGCGTGGGTGTCGTCATCTACAGCACTGAGGACTACGTGCAGTTCCATCTCAACGACTACAACAGCAAACTAGCCATCTTCCAGGCCATCGACGATATTCCCTACCGTTACGGCAGCACCAACACAGCCGACGCCCTCAACACCATGAGAACACAAATGTTCACCAGAGCAAACGGCGAGCGTCCCAACGTTCCCAACATCGGCATCGTGGTCACTGACGGTATCTCCAACATCAACTCTCGCAGAACCATTCCTGAAGCCGAACAGGCGCGAGCAGCAGGCATCCACATCTACGCCATTGGTATCGGCCTGACAGACACCACGGAGTTGGACGGTATCGCCAGCAAGCCAGCGGCGGAGAACAGTTTTGCTGTGCAGGAGTTCAGTGAGCTCCGTGCGATGAGAGATCAAGTCTTTGCAGCCTTCTGTCCCAGTGAGTGTATTTTTTTGTGTAAGGTCTGTTGTTTTTCGTATTAGAATGTACGCTGTAAAGACCAGCTTTTTTTTTATACTGTAGAGGTATCTATTTCATACTTCCTTTGGTCACAGGTTCTCTTCTGTATTGCCTACTATTAATCTTGTGTGGTGCTAAATTTCCTACCTACTTGTTTTGATATTTTTGATATTTGCTCACATTATCAAATATAGATACTGAGATCTTTGGTACTTTTATGTAAGAAGGAATTTGGTCTAATTGATGTTTGCTTGCTTTATTTATTATGTCTTTCTCTGTGTATCACAGGTTACAAAGGTACCATACCAATGGGTATATATTCAAACAGAAGAGTAACGGATTATACATATATTGTCAGACTTTACAGTATACTTTTTTCTGAAACTGTTGCTTTATGCATCGTTCTTGCAATCGTTTGTTGTAATGATATTGTATGCTGATTAAAAAGATTTTTTAAATTTTACTCCACAAGTGCATGAAGCTTATCATACATTACACACATTACCTTTGTTGTAATTTTTCATGGAATCTGTGTAAAGTTAAACATCTACAGTGCAACATCATAAGTTCTCTTTAAACTTTCTTTCGTTTCCTGCTGGTTAAGGTGTTTTTGTCCATCGCCTGGTTGTTTTCCACATTACCAGATTCTGTATGGTGGATCTTGGTCGACCCCCTGTCTGTGTCCTGGCCTGAAGAATCAGTCCGTTAAAAGAAACTTTGTTCTATTTCAGTGACAACTCTTCCACCTCTGACACTGCCTCCTGTTGTGACAGGTAAGAGGGGGGGAGGTAGGGGGCGTAAGAAAGTGTCTTGTCTGCTTCAATGTTCAACACATTTGTGTATGTACTTTTGATGAATGATCCCAGTTGTATGTGCTGTAGCAAACAGTAAACAGTCACAAAATGAAATGTAGTGGCTTACATCGTCCAGACATCAGAGAAGATTATTGAAATCGAAATAAACAGGTATCAGTTGTACTTTTCATAATCGTCCAGTTTTGTTCGGCTATTTGTGCTGGTCTGTGCTTTTCATTTCAATACAAGATAAGTTGTTAAACTGTTAACTGAAATGTTCTTCAGGGTGTGACAACGCTGAGATCGACCTGGTCTTTGTACTGGACGCGTCCACCAGTGTGACAGAACCCAACTTCGTACTCATGAAGGATTTCGTCAAAGATTTCCTCTTCATCGCCGACATTGACAACGGCAACGTGCGCGTGGGTGTCGTCATCTACAGCACTGAGGACTACGTGCAGTTCCATCTCAACGACTACAACAGCAAACTGGCCATCTTCCAGGCCATCGACGATATTCCCTACCGTTACGGCAGCACCAACACAGCCGACGCCCTCAACACCATGAGAACTCAAATGTTCACCAGAGCAAACGGCGAGCGTCCCAACGTTCCCAACATCGGCATCGTGGTCACTGACGGTATCTCCAACATCAACTCGCGCAGAACCATCCCTGAAGCCGAACAGGCGCGAGCAGAAGGCATCCACATCTACGCCATTGGTATCGGCCTGACAGACACCACGGAGTTGGACGGTATCGCCAGCAAGCCAGCGGCGGAGAATAGTTTTGCTGTGCAGGAGTTCAGTGAACTCAGAACTATGAGAGACAAAGTCTTCGCTGCCTTCTGTCCAAGTGAGTGTAAATCTACCATTCTCATCAGTGTAAAGTAAACATATTTACCTATGATTATTTATGATGCAATATAGTTCGTGTACGATTTTTTGGTGGTGATTTCATATCATGTTGCCTACATGAAGCAATATTTGTAAATAGTTTTCCTTGTAATGTTCTGTGATTATGTCAGTTCGTGAAGTTGCCTACGGGGCGGGGACGTAGCTCAGTTGGGAGCGCGCTGGCTTTGTAGCCAGTTGGTCGCTATCAGCGTGGGTTCGATCCCCACGTTCGGCGAGAGATTTATTTCTCGGAGTCAACTTAGTGCAGACTCTCTTCGGTGTCCGAACACCCCCGTGTGCACACATGCGCACGAAAAAAGATCCCACGTTCACAGCGAAAGTCTCAGGGCTTGGAAAACACGAAGACACGCATACATCATCTGAATTGAGTTTAGCTCAACAATTACTGTTTTGTTTAGATTAAACATGTCTTTCTTTCTGCATTTCAGATTACAAAGGTACCATACCAATGGGTATACATACTAGACAGTAGTGTAACGAAATGGTTGTATGTAAATAGATCAGTTATTTATGTTACTGGTATCCCTAGCTTACAATAATTATGTATGATGTATGCATTGACAATGCTAAAACTAGCTAGTTCAAGCTTACCTTGTTTGTGTTATTCCAGAGAGTTGACTTTTTAAAGATATTTTGGAATATATGCGCTCTTTACATTTAGTCAAGTTTTGACTAAATGTTTTAACATAGAGGGGGAATCGAGACGAGGGTCGTGGTGTATGTGCGTATGTGTGTGTGTGCGTGCGTGTGTGTGTGTGTGTGTGTAGAGCGATTCACTGAGACTAAACTACTGGACCGATCTTTATGAAATTTGACATGAGAGTTCCTGGGTATGAAATCCCCGAACGTTTTTTTCAGTTTTTTGATAAATGTCTTTGATGACGTCATATCCGGCTTTTCGTGAAAGTTGAGGCGGCACTGTCACGCCCTCATTTTTCAACCAAATTGGTTGAAAGTTTGGTCAAGTACTCTTCGACGAAGCCCGGGGTTCGGTATTGCATTTCAGCTTGGTGGCTTAAAAATTAATTAATGACTTTGGTCATTAAAAATCTGAAAATTGTAAAAAAAAATAAAAATTTATAAAACGATCCAAATTTACGTTTATCTTATTCTCCATCATTTGCTGATTCCAAAAACATATAAATATGTTATATTCGGATTAAAAACAAGCTCTGAAAATTAAATATATAAAAATTATTATCAAATTTTTTTTTTCGAAATCAATTTAAAAACACTTTCATCTCATTCCTTGTCGGTTCCTGATTCCAAAAATATATAGATATGATATGTTTGGATTAAAAACACGCTCAGAAAGTTAAAACGAAGAGAGGTACAGAAAAGCGTGCTATGCAGCATAGCGTAACCACTACCCCGCTCTTCTTGTCAATTCCACGTGCACTGCCTTTGCCACAGGCGGTGGAGTGACGATGCTACGAGTATACGGTCTTGCTGCGTTGCGTTGCGTTCAGTTTCATTCTGTGAGTTCGACAGCTACTTGACTAAATATTGTATTTTCGCCTTACGCGACTTGTTTTTAACTGAGTACGCGTTCGAGTTCTCTCTAGTTCTTAACCAACCTTAACCAGATTATTTGTTTAGTGTGAAGGGCACCGTGAAAGCTAAAACCGGACCTCCTGTATGTAAGGTTCATTGAAACTTGCCCGTGTAGCTTTTATTTGCAGCTCCGCTATTGATTTATGTTTTCTTTGTAATGTTCTTTTGTGTATTATGAATTGAGACTGTTTCATTTCAGTGACGACTCTTCCTCCTCTGACGCTGCCGCCTGTTATCAAAGGTGATGATATTATCTTTCGCTTTTCTCGCCAGTTCATATATTTCACATTTAATTTTCAATAATAATAAAAACGGAAAAGAAAAAAACAGTTTAAAAAAGATTAATGACATGAAGGGTTATTATTAGGAAGGATTCGCGTGTTTGCTTTCTGTCATTCAGTCAGCAAGCATTTCAAACACACGCAAAAATTAACCATAAATAGACAGTCCATAGTGTCAGGCGTTTCCGTTTTCATCAATGGTGATATGGTAAATTGAAAACAATTCCAGCAAAATAAATCAAGTTACTGTTTCAAGTGTACTGGCCCTGCAAACGGGTAGAATGTTATTGCTCAACTTTACGTAAATTCAAGTTCAGTTCTGTTTGATATAAACAGTTTTACTTCGTTTATCACATTGACAGTATCGATTATTCATCAAGGGAAAAATGGACATTTAGTGATCCAATGTTCCAAAATCCCTGCAGCACCCACAACTCGTCTTTCCTGATATCTCTTCATAAAAAGGCCGTCATCTCTGGTCTGTCCATGTCTTGATAAAATATGTATATACTGGAGAACTGCTTTCTTACCCGTAATCGTTCTTGTCCCATCTCACACAGGTTGTGATGAGGCCGAAATCGACCTGGTCTTTGTGCTGGACGCGTCCACCAGTGTGACAGAACCCAACTTCGTGCTCATGAAGGATTTCGTCAAAGATTTCCTCTTCATCGCCGACATAGACAGTGGCAACGTGCGCGTGGGTGTCGTCATCTACAGCACTGAGGACTACGTGCAGTTCCATCTCAACGAATACAACAGCAAACTAGACATCTTCCAGGCCATTGACGATATTCCCTACCGTTACGGCAGCACCAACACAGCCGACGCCATCAACACCATGAGAACGCAAATGTACACCAGACCAAACGGCGACCGTCCCAACGTTCCCAACATCGCCATCGTGGTCACTGACGGTATCTCCAACATCAACTATCGCAGAACCATTCCTGAAGCCGAACAGGCGCGAGCAGCAGGCATCCACATCTACGCCATTGGTATCGGCCTGACAGACACCACGGAGTTGGACGGTATCGCCAGCAAGCCAGCGGCGGAGAACAGCTTTGCTGTGCAGGAGTTCAGTGAACTCAGAACTATGAGAGACAAAGTCTTCGCTGCCTTCTGTCCAAGTGAGTGTTAATCTACCATTCTCATCAGTGTAAAGTAAACGTATTTACTGATGATTATTTATGATCAAATATAGTTCGTGTACGATGTTTTGGTGGTGATTTCATATTATGTTGCCTACATGAAGCAATATGTGTAAATAGTTTTCCTTGTAATGTTCTGTGATTATGTCAGTTCGTGAGGTTGCCTACGCTTACGTGACAGGTGGAATTGAGTTTAGCTCAACAGTTACTGTTTTGTTTAGATTAAACATGTCTTTCTTTCTGCATTTCAGATTACAAAGGTACCATACCAATGGGTATACATACTAGACAGTAGTGTAACGAAATGGTTGTATGTAAATAGATCAGTCATTTATGTTAATGGTATCCCTAGCTTACAATAACTATGTATGATGAATGCATTGACAATGCTAAAACTAGCTAGTTCAAGCTTACCTTGTTTGTGTTATACTGGAGAGTTGACTTTTTAAAGATATTTTGGAATATATGCGCTTTTTTTTAACTGACTGAGTACGCGTTCCAGTTCTCTCTAGTTCTTAGCCAACCTTAACCGGATTATTTGTTTAGTGTGAAGGGCACCGTGAAAGCTAAAACCGGACCTCCGATATGTTAAGTTCATTGAAACTTGCCCTTGTAGCTTTTATTTGCAGCTCTATTGGTTTATGTTTACTTTGTAATGTTCGTTTGTGGATTATGACTTGAGTCTGTTTCATTTCAGTGACGACTCTTCCTCCTCTGACGCTGCCGCCTGTTATCAAAGGTGATGAAATTATCTTTCGCTTTTCTCGCCAGTTAATTTATTTCACATTCAATTTTCAATAATAATAAAAATGGAGAGAAAAAAACAGTTTAAAAAAGATTAATGACATGAAGGGTTATTATTAGGAAGGGTTCGCGTGTTTGCCGGCTTTTCCGTCATTCAGTCAGCAAGCATTTCAAACACACGCACAAATTAACCAAAAATAGACAGTCCATAAATAAACTATAGTGTCAGGCGTTTCCGTTTTCATCAATGGTGATATGGTAAATTATGGTGATATGGTTAATTGAAAACAATTCCAGCAAAATAAATCAAGTTACTGTTTCAAGTGTACTGGCCCTGCTAACGGGTAGAACGTAATTGCTCAACTTTACGTAAATTCAAATTCATTTCTGTTTAAGATAAACAGTTTTACTTTGTTTATCACATTGACAGTACCGATTATTCATCAAGGGCAAAATGGACATTTAGTGATCCAATGTTCCAAAATCCCTGCAGCACCCACAACTTGTCTTTCCTGATATCTCTTCATAAAAAGGCCGTCATCTCTGGTCTGTCCATGTCTTGATAAAATATGTATATACTGGAGAACTGCTTTCTTACCAGTAATCGTTCTTGTCCCATGTCACACAGGTTGTGATGAGGCCGAAATCGACCTGGTCTTTGTGCTGGACGCGTCCACCAGTGTGACAGAACCCAACTTCGTACTCATGAAGGATTTCGTCAAAGATTTCCTCTTCATCGCCGACATTGACAGTGGCAACGTGCGCGTGGGTGTCGTCATCTACAGCACTGAAGACTACGTACAGTTCCATCTCAACGACTACAACAGCAAACTAGCCATCTTCCAGGCCATCGACGATATTCCCTACCGTTACGGCAGTACCAACACAGCCGACGCTCTCAACACCATGAGAACACAAATGTACACCACAGCTAACGGCGACCGTCCCAACGTTCCCAACATCGCCATCGTGGTCACTGACGGTATCTCTAACATCAACTATCGCAGAACCATTCCTGAAGCCGAACAGGCGCGAGCAGCAGGCATCCACATCTACGCCATTGGTATCGGCCTGACAGACACCACGGAGTTGGACGGTATCGCCAGCAAGCCAACGGCGGAGAACAGCTTTGCTGTGCAGGAGTTCAGTGAACTCAGAACTATGAGAGACAAAGTCTTCGCTGCCTTCTGTCCAAGTGAGTGTACTACATGGTGTTAATCTACCATTCTCATGGACGAGAACATGATAACGATAGCTATTTATGATGAAACAGATCGCGAGTTCATGTGCGTTTTTTTCAGGTGATGTCATATCATGTTGCCTACATAAAGCAATATTTGTGATTAGTTTTCTTTGTAATGTTCTGTGATTATGTCACTTCTGGAGGTTTCCTATATATATGCTTCCGTGTCAGGAAGAATTAAGTTTAGCTCCAAAAAAATTGTTTTGTTTATATTAAACATGTCTTTTTTTTCTACATTACAGATTACCAAGGTACCATACCAATGGGTATACATAGTGTAATGAAATGGTTGTATGTGAATAGATTAGTCATTTGAGCGTACATGTAACTCTTCCGTGCAATATGTGTGATGTATGCATTCACCATGCCAAAACTAGGTACTTCAAGCTTACCTTGTTTGAGTTATACTAGAGAGCAGGCTTTTCAGAGATATTCTGCAATATAAGCGCTTTTTTAACTGAGTACATGATCAAGTTCTCTCTAGTTCTTAGCCAACCGTAACAGGATTCTTTGTTTAGTGTGACGGGCACCGTGAAGGCTAAAACTATGTTTCCTGTAGGCTAAGTGAATTAAAACTTGCCCTTGTAGCTTTCATTGGCAGCTCTATTGGTATTGTTGTTTCTTTTTAAATGGTTCATTGTGTATTTTGATTTGAGTCTGTTTCATTTCAGTGACGACTCTTCCGCCTCTGACGCTGCCGCCTGTTATCAAAGGTGATTAAAATTATCTAACGGGTTTTTTGCACAGTTCATCTATGTCACGTTTCAATATCACAATAAGGTGATTATGAACGGTTAGTTACTTCTAACTAACTAACCACACCACGATCCACTCCCGCAGTCATACAAATAGATAGAATCAACAAAAGTATAAGTTTCAGACGCCTGTTTATGCAATATCACGCCACCTCCCTCGAGACTTCACTCCATATAATTATGTTCTTTTACGTTCAAAACGTAAAATACCAAGAGGTCACTGACAACAAATGCCAGTTAAGTGTAGAAAATTATAGTAACACGCTGATCCCGTGTAAAGTTATGAAAATATAGCTGATCTGCCTAAAAGTGCTAATTTATGCAGGTGTCACACACCCCACGTCGTCACCACTCGAGTATAATCACAAATATAATAGATGACCAGGTGGTATGAAGGGTGCATAAGACATGGTGCACTTAGCTTTGTTGTGCCACTGAGTGGACGGCCTGTAATTAGTTCATAGTCTCCACAACTGCTCCGTAGAATGTAGTGCCGTCTGGCGTGGCTACGAAGCAGGGAAAAGTGGAGACATCAGGCGCCTCACTCAGTCGCTGGTTAACCGGTTAGCTGGTTACGTCTGATGGTCCGGTTACAGCGTCCGCAAATAGGCAGCAAAACAGCCAGCAACAGTAGAAGATGAAGAAAGGCTGCAACAAAAAGCACCGGTGCACTAAACATGCCAAGCTACCCCTCAACCTCCACCTTTAAACATGTCATCTTTACATATATCTCATCGAGCACGTGGGCCTGCACAAACGAACTTTTATAACAACAAATCAGCCATTTCCTTCCTTCTCTCCATATCTGCAAAAACCATATACAGATTATTATTTTAGCGTCACAAAGAGCAAATTATGCGCTAACCTGGAAAGAACAACAGAGAGTATTTCATTCCACAAACACAGACTCGTCAACAGCGTTAAATAAGGATTTATTACCTCAAAAGCCTATGTAGGTAGCACTCTCATTGAAGCGAAAACCCCTTCCTCCTTTGAATGGCACCTGTTCGTCAACAGCGATACCCCATTCACCCTCTTGCCGATTCCTTTATGCGGTGAAATTTCTTTCCCGCACAGCGAAGAGAAATTGACGACCCGTTACGTCAGACCGCATGTGAACGGAGAGAAAGTGGTCTCAAACTGAAGTTTTCCTGAAGCCCTCCTGTACATGCAGAGCGGCGCGTTGAATATCAATGCAGAAATCAAAGCGATGAAGTCCATCAAACTCGCAGGAAATATAAGACACCGACCGTTCTCCCCAGCGCTGAGTTTTCGAGTGTCCGGTTAACATGTCTCAGACAGACAACCTTGACGAAATCACGTGACTAACCCTGTCACATACCCCAGTTCAGTTCCCCTATCCCATCTCCCCCCTTTCCCTCGTCGCGATATAACCTTCGTGGTTGAAAACGACGTTAAACACCAAATAAAGAAAGAAAGAAAGACAATTCTGCCTCGACAGCAGAAATCACCCCCGTGAAATCCGTGCAACACAAAATACCCGTGTTCGTTATGCTCTGTCAGCAAAACCCACAACCGTTGACAGAAAGCACAGGCGCTTTCTATCGCAATTGACCAAGAGAAGGCACCCCACACAGTGACACTTTCTTGATCCATGTCACTAAATCGTGACAATCTATCTCACTTTTCATTATAAATCCAAAACAAAGCAAACGAAAAAGGCAGTAACACTAACAGCAAGATTTATGACATGAAGACTTATTATTAAGAAGGATTCACGTGTTAGCTTACAGTCATTCAGTCAGCGAGCATTTCAGGCACATACACACATTAACCAGGACTAGCCAGTCCGAAGTGTCAGTCGTTTCCATTTTCATAGAAAGCAGATAGCTAAATAAAGTTAAGTAAGTTACTGTATCAAAAAAAGTACAAACTAGCAAATGGATCGAAAATTAATTGCAGTATTTTACGCAAATTCAAATGTATTTTTGTAATGTATGAGGTTTTACTTTGTTAATCTGTTTGGCAGTTTTGATTATTCATCAACAGCAACACGGACATTTAGTGATTCACTGTTCCAAAATCCGCACACACCCACAACTCGTTTTTCGTGATATCTCTCCATAAGAAAGGCTACCGTCTCTGGTCTGTCTATTTCATTTCAAAATATGGATATACAGGAGAACTGCTTTCTTACCAGTAACCGTTCTTGTCCCATCTCACACAGGTTGTGATGAGGCCGAAATCGACCTGGTCTTTGTGCTGGACGCGTCCACCAGTGTGACAGAACCCAACTTCGTACTCATGAAGGATTTCGTCAAAGATTTTCTCTTCATCGCCGACATTGACAGTGGCAACGTGCGCGTGGGTATCGTCATCTACAGCACTGAGGACTACGTACAGTTCCATCTCAACGACTACAACAGCAAACTAGCCATCTTCCAGGCCATCGACGATATTCCCTACCGTTACGGCAGCACCAACACAGCCGACGCCCTCAACACCATGAGAACACAAATGTACACCACAGCTAACGGCGACCGTCCCAACGTTCCCAACATCGCCATCGTGGTCACTGACGGTATCTCCAACATAAACTCTCGCAGAACCATTCCTGAAGCCGAACAGGCGCGAGCAGCAGGCATCCACATCTACGCCATTGGTATCGGCCTGACAGACACCACGGAGTTGGACGGTATCGCCAGCAAGCCAACGGCGGAGAACAGCTTTGCTGTGCAGGAGTTCAGTGAACTCAGAACTATGAGAGACAAAGTCTTCTCTGCCTTCTGTCCAAGTGAGTGTCCTACATGGTGTTAATCTACCATTAAAATTCTCATGGACGAGAACATAATAACGATGACTATTTATGATGAAACAGAGTTCATGTGCGTTTTTTTCAGGTGATGTCATATCATGTTGCCTACATAAAACAATATAGCTATTCTGATAGACACGTGGGTGAATTCGGGGGCTGTGATTGGATGGTCTCTTCCTATCATCAAAGCATAATGCTACGGAAGTCGGCCATTTTTACCAATATCCAAAAGCATATATTGTCAATAACAAAGACGCATGGTTACGGTTTACCCATCTGTACCACAACCCCCCGCGGGTTAGGGGGAAGAATTTACCCGATGCTCCCCAGCATGTCGTAAGAGGCGACTAACGGATTCTGTTTCTCCTTTTACCCTTGTTAAGTGTTTCTTGTATAGAATATAGTCAATGTTTGTAAAGATTTTAGTCAAGCAGTATGTAAGAAATGTTAAGTCCTTTGTACTGGAAACTTGCATTCTCCCAGTAAGGTCATATATTGTATTACGTTGCAAGCCCCTGGAGCAATTTTTTTATTCGTGCTTTTGTGAACAAGAAACAATTAACAAGTGGCTCTATCCCATCTCCCCCCCTTTCCCCGTCGCAATATAACCTCCGTGGTTGAAAACGACGTTAAACACCAAATAAAGAAAGAAAGATCTGTACCACACGATAGTCACTGATCGACAAAGGCATACACTGACAACTTGAAATTCTTCTCGGGAATGTTTTTCAGCTTTACAAATGTCGATAGCATACCCTTTTCTGCTAACTTCCCGATGAAACAGGACTAAACCTATTATTTTCTGTCCCTAAACACCACAAAATGCCCAAAGTCGAAAGATGTAGTACAAACAGGGGAGTAAAACAGAACAGCCGTTTTTGTGTGCCTGTGAGCTTAGTTCACAGTTGCCGACTGACAAAAACTTTCGCATTCGGCTTTTCTTATCTCGTAACTCCACACTAAATACCCCACTTCCCTCTAAAGTATTGATGTACAACCCATGGCACTAACATCCATGTAGTCGTTTATAACTGAGGTTGAAAAATTCGCTTCTTGACGAGACAAGTATAAATGCCATTCACCCAAACTGAAAACGTCGCTGCCGTCTTCTCGCTTTGTACGGATTAGCTGTTCTCTTTTCCTCCCCTTGTTGCATCCTAGTTCTTCAGTTGTTTCTAGTTTTCCGTTGATGTTGTGTTTTGGTCTTCTTCATAAGTAGTTTTGTTCAAAATTTAAAAAACTCAAACTTCTTTTTGTTGTATACGAATGAACTAATGAAAAGCTGTTTAACAGCTGTGTTGTCAAATCGAGTTTTTTTCCAAAGTCAGTGTGGCGCCTGCGCAAAACTAATGCGCATAAGAAACGGCGTCTGCTATCAAAACCTGAGATCAACGCATCGACGCAAAACTGTCATTTTGTAAGTTTAGAACAAAAAATAAAGGTCAGAACAGCTATATAATCGCTATTGTATTTTCAGCGTAGCAATAGGGTCCGATATTTAGACTCGAACAAGTATAATGCGACTCGTCTTCGACTCGTCGGCATTATACTTGTCTCGTCTAAATATCGGACCCTATTGCTACGCTGAAAACACAATAGCTGTTAATATTTGTGATTAGTTTTCTTTGTAATGTTCTGTGATTATGTCAGTTTGGGAGGTTTCCTATATATATGCTTCCGTGTCAGGAAGAATTAAGTTTAGCTCAAAAAAATTGTTTTGTTTATATTAAATATGTCTCTTTTTCTACATTACAGATTACCAAGGTACCATACCAATGGGTATACATACTCGACAGTAGTGTAATGACATGGTTGTATGTCAATAGATTAGTTATTTGAGCGTACATGTAACTCTTGCGTACAATATGTGCGATGTATGCATTGACAATGCCAAAACCAGCTAGTACAAGCTTACCCTGTTTCTGTTATACAAGAGAGCTGGCTTTGAGAGATATTCTGCAATATGAAAGCTTTTTTAACTGAGTACGTTCCCCAGACCTCTCTAGTTCTTAGCCAACCCCGGATTATTTGTTTAGTGTGACGGGCACCGTGAAGGCTAAAACTATGTTTCCTGTAGGATAAATTAATTGAAACTTGCCCTTGTACCTGTAGCTTTTTTTTGCAGCTCTATTGGTATTTTTGTTTCTTTTTAAATGGTTTATTGTGTATTATGATTTGAGTCTGTTTCATTTCAGTGACCACTCTTCCTCCTCTGACGCTGCCGCCTGTTATCAAAGGTGATTAAATTTATCTAACGTTTGGTTTTTTTTGCCTAGTTCTCCCCAGTTAATGTATTTCACTTTTCATTATAAATCCCCAAAAACAGCAAACGAAAAAAGCAATAACAGCAAGATTTATGACATGAAGGCTTATTATTAAGAAGGATTCACTTGTTAGCTTACAGTCATTCAGTCAGCGAGCATTTCAGGCACACACACAATTTAACCAGGACTAGCCAGTACAAAGTCTCAGGCGTTTCCATTTTCATAGAAAGCAGATAGTTAAATAAAGTAAGTTACTGTATCAAAAAGACGTACTAACCCAGCAAATGGGTCGAAATTTAATTGCAGTTTTTTACGCAAATTCAAATGTATTTTTGTATGAGGTAAATAGTTTTACTTTGTTAATCTGTTTGGCAGTTTTGATTATTCATCAACAGCAACACGGACATTTAGTGATTCACTGTTCCGAAATCCCTACAGCACCCACAACTCGTTTTTTCTGATATCTCTCCATAAGAAAGGCCGCCGTCTCTGGTCTGTCTATGTCTTGATAAAATATGCATACTGGGGAACTGCTTTCATATCAGTAATCGTTCTTTTCCCATGTCACACAGGTTGTGATGAGGCCGAAATCGACCTGGTCTTTGTGCTGGACGCGTCCACCAGTGTGACAGAACCCAACTTCGTACTCATGAAGGATTTCGTCAAAGATTTTCTCTTCATCGCCGACATTGACAGTGGCAACGTGCGCGTGGGTGTCGTCATCTACAGCACTGAAGACTACGTACAGTTCCATCTCAACGAATACAACAGCAAACTAGCCATCTTCCAGGCCATCGACGATATTCCCTACCGTTACGGCAGCACCAACACAGCCGACGCCCTCAACACCATGAGAACACAAATGTACACCAGAGCAAACGGCGACCGTCCCAACGTTCCCAACATCGGCATCGTGATAACTGACGGTATCTCCAACATCAACTCTCGCAGAACCATTCCTGAAGCCGAACAGGCGCGAGCAGCAGGCATCCACATCTACGCCATTGGTATCGGCCTGACAGACACCACGGAGTTGGACAGTATCGCCAGCAAGCCAGCGGCGGAGAACAGCTTTGCTGTGCAGGAGTTCAGTGAACTCAGAACTCTAAGAGACAAAGTCTTCTCTGCCTTCTGTCCAGGTATGTGTCTTCGGGTGTGTGTGTTTAGCTTTGTTTTACCGTATTTGTGTATGAGACTTTAAGTTAGGAATAAAACGTATCAATATTTGTCTGTGTATTCGCTTATGATCCATATATATATGCATACTGGGGAACTGCTTTATCATAATCACATCCAACATTTCAAGAAAAGATCAAACGACAAACAAAGGTGGTGAGAACGCTTGAATGCACGTGATTAGTGTAAAACTTCTTTTTTTTAACCGGAAGCATCAAACAAAACAAAAAACTCGTCCGGGATGTTGAAGCTGAGACTCAAATTACGTGGATGAAATTCCTACGTAATCCTTCTTTTCCACAAACCGTACCATAATTCACTTAGCTTACCAGAATCTAAAGTTTCAGGAAGCACATTGAAATGCAGATCTGCCTGTTGCTGTCTCAGTTGCCACATTTGTCAAAAGCGTTCTTCTATAAACATTGTTTGTCTTTTGATTATTCAGATAGTAATTGCTGCTATTATCAGACTTTGTCGTGTTTTACAGGACACAAACCACCATCAACCCCGGTAGGTATAAAATGGGGTACACAGGCGATCAGTTATGCAGAAAAAAATGTTATTCCTCAATGAAATCACTTCAAAATTCATCCGAAAGATACCGAAACATCAGTTGTTTATCCTGAATGAAGTTTTAAAAAATAAAGACAATTAACTTATGGCCGGGTCCACAAAATGTGCAAGTAAAATTCACACTAACAAATAGTTTTCATGGAGCTCTAAAGCTTATTATATAAACAAACAAACAAACGCAAAGCAGCACAAAAGGCATACTGTGTAAGAAGTTGAACGTCTGTTTTGAAAAAGATGTTTGATGATTAAACCTGTCAATGGCATCTGATTTACGCCCCTTGTAAATCTCGGTCCAACGGATTTAATTTTCTTTGTTCAACACCTCTTGTTCTCTAAAGACTCTTGGACAGATGATTATTTTAAAAAAAAGATGGTTATTGTCCGCTTAGGACACTAAAAGATCGCTTTCAGTAGCATATCCTTTTTAAGGCGAAGGATGACCTCTGTATTTCTCTTGACCTCATTATTGAGAGTCTAGCTGGGACCGTCCTAATTTCTTATGTGGGTTAAATGAAGCCACCGCATACGCTTTGACTTGTACAGCATACTAAGAAGCTTTGACCATAAAAACCGATTGTCCATCTGTTCGATTATTTGTTTCTTTCTTTGTTTTACAAAAGACCATATCACAAAGGTAACAAAAACAGATATGTACGGGTTTGTTTTTTGTGTCATATTTACTTTCCAAGTTTACATACTACCTCTTGGAGTGCCACCCGCGGGTTAGGGGGAAGAATTTACCCGATGCTCCCCAGCATGTCGTAAGAGGCGACTAACGGATTCTGTTTCTCCTTTTACCCTTGTTAAGTGTTTCTTGTATAGAATATAGTCAATGTTTGTAAAGATTTTAGTCAAGCAGTATGTAAGAAATGTTAAGTCCTTTGTACTGGAAACTTGCATTCTCCCAGTAAGGTCATATATTGTACTACGTTGCGAGCCCCTGGAGCAATTTTTTTTATTAGTGCTTTTGTGAACAAGAAACAATTAACAAGTGGCTCTATCCCATCTCCCCCCTTTCCCCGTCGCGATATAACCTTGAACGGTTGAAAACGACGTTAAACACCAAATAAAGAAAGAAAGAAAGAACCTCTTGGAGTTTGTTTAACCAAATGTGTTATTTGTTTAATGCTTCATTCCTGCTCTTCTCTTGTACAGGCTTTGAACCAAAACCACCAGCAGGTATTTAAGTAGATCCCGCATAGTTAAAATCGTATGATCGAGATGGCAGTCCGTATATTGAATATTTAGTTACTTGACGTTGAAATCCATGCCAGATTCATCCAAGCTTCCAGTTACAGGCAGTTATTAGTCTAAAGCAGATGTAGTTTCTTATTTAATTCATTTTCATCACTTTTTCATCCCATCGCTTGTAAAATTGGGTTGCTCTCTTCCAATGGAAAGTTCGCAGTAGACTTGCAGTTTAGTATCTTTTAAAAAAAATCGCGTTTGCCTCCAGTTTGCTTTGTTATGCCTATAGTCTTACTCTTATTTCTCTTCTTTATATAACAGTTAAAATCTGTCTACATTTTTGTGTGTTTGTGTGTGTGTATGTGTGTGTTTGTGTGTGTTTGTGTGTGTGTGTGTGTGTGTTTGTTTGTTTGTGTGTGTTTGTGTGTGTGTGTGTGTGTTTGTGTGTGTTTGTGTTTGTGTGTGTGTGTGTGTGTGTGTTTGTGTGTGTGTGTGTGTTTGTGTGTGTGTGTGTTTGACTTTTATGAAGGCTCAATGCTGAGGCTGGAAAGGTTACCGAGGATTTTGTTCATGCAATTCTTACTCTTTGGGTACCACTAGCTTTGCTGTCGCTGGAATGTGTGAATTCTAGCTGTTATACTGCTTTCGGTTTTGGTTTTAATATCAGTAATGTATAACATACCTTTTAATATAGTGTCATGTCAGAAACTGTCACAAAAGCTAAACATTAGTATAAGGGCTTTAACTTACCGATAATGGCACATAAGACAATGGATCATCCACGCTGGTAGTGATAGAAGAAAGAATACTGCCAGAAATCCCAGAACACACTTTCAATATCAGAAAGGTTACTCTTTTTCTCACATTTCCTTTTCAGGAACGACTGTTGCAACTATCACACTGCCTCCAATCATAGAAGGTAAATCATGCTTTTTTCGAATACTTTAATGTTTTTGTTGGTTTTTTGTTTGTTTATTTGTTTGCTGAGGGGCTTGTCTGTTTTGAAAGATCTTGAATAAAAGTAATTAAGAGAGTGTGACATTCAAATATGTATATTTGTTTATCCAAAATAATTGCCGGGAAAAACTGTGACAATAACGAAATACAACTCGAACGTAGTTGTCATTAAAATAAAGCATTTTCTTGATATATCATAGGATGTGACAACGCTCAGGTCGACCTGGTCTTTGTGCTGGACGCGTCCACCAGTGTGACAGAACCCAACTTCGTACTCATGAAGGATTTCGTCAAAGATTTCCTCTTCATCGCCGACATTGACAGCGGCAACGTGCGGGTTGGTGTCGTCATCTACAGCACTGAAGACTACGTACAGTTCCATCTCAACGACTACAACAACAAACTAGCTGTATTCCAGGCCATCGACGATATTCCCTACCGTTACGGCAGCACCAACACAGCCGACGCCATCAACACCATGAGAACGCAAATGTACACCAGAGCAAACGGCGACCGTCCCAACGTTCCCAACATCGCCATCGTCATCACTGACGGTATCTCCAACATCAATTATCGCAGAACCATTCCTGAAGCCGAACAGGCGCGAGCAGCAGGCATCCACATCTACGCCATTGGTATCGGCCTGACAGACACCACGGAGTTGGACGGTATCGCCAGCAAGCCAACGGCGGAGAACAGTTTTGCTGTGCAGGAGTTCAGCGAACTGAGGGGCCTTAGGGACAAGGTCTTTTCTGCTTTCTGCCCAGGTACCAATTTAAAGGTTGCGTCTACGGTTGTTTTGGACGAAGTGACCAGTCACAACAACTTAGCCAATATATAAATATAAACAGTTTTATATTGCAGGTTTATACTTAAAGGACCAGACCACGCTGTTTTAAAGGTTATTAGAACCACTAACCGATGACTGAAGGTTAGAGAAATGCACCTAAAGATTCCAAAAATGTAAAGAAATTCACCGATTCGTAGCTTTATCATTGTGATTTAATTAAAAACGTTCCGCCAAATTCGTCTGCTAAACGAGACTTCGAAAAGGCCGCCAGTAGACGAGAACCGGTAGTGACGTCATTTCGTGTACAGCTTAGGCTCAAGTGGGCGTTTGCCTTCATCGAGCATCAACAACACGCCGAAGGAATGCGCACGGCTGCTGATAGCTATGAAGTATAGAAAAAAGGTTCAGGCATCACGGTTGTCACCTTTTTCCGATGGGCTTACAACTTCTGCAGCAAGACTGATTTTCTGGAAACGGCCAACACGATGTGCTGTGTTTCGCGACACTTTCTTCCAATGTGAACGCAGTTAAGCCGGCAAGAAAACCTGGCACACACAAAACAGCTGTTGCCTGACGCAGTTCCAGTTCCGACAATTGTTGACCACTCACAGGAGGTCAGAAACCGGATACCAATGTCATCAGAACGATCTGCTTTCACTAAACGCAGACGAAAGGAAGTGAGTACATGTATACTGAATGTGTTCTGTAAGGGATAGGGGTTCAGTGTCACTGGGCGTTTTTGTCAGACTGACAGTATTTGTAGTGGAATGGCATCTGTTCCTAATTTTAAGCACATGTGTTAAGATTACAGATTAAAACATATATCTGTTACTACATGTCCGTCCCCATGCACCCACCTTAAAGTTCCCTCTCTCTCTCCCTCTTTTACACTCACCTGGGTAATCGATGAGTCTCAGGTTTAATCAGTGTCCGTCCATATACACATAGACATTCACACAAACACATATAGTTGTTATCTTTTAATTCAGTGTTGTATTAAATGGATAAAGAAATCGTTAATACAGCAAGCTTGCATGAATAATTTGCTGTTGTCCTTTTTTTCAGATCAGGTTCTGTAATACAGTAATTATAATTAATACAAGTACAAATTCATGTTTGCAGTCATACTCATAGTGTGTGAGTGTGTGTGTGTGTGTGTGTGTGTGAAAAGCACTTTGATACTTAAAACATCTGTGTTATTTGATTTTATTTCAAAACTGCAGTCAGAATATTAAGCAGACCTATTCCAACAATACATTTTGATCAGCAGTAAATGTAATGTCAAATTATGAACAACAATCATGTGAGCAGATATATCTAACAGAAACAAATAGTCTAGCAAAATAATACAACCAAGTACATGTTCGGACATCATCATCCACATCAAAACATTGATTGTAGGAAGAGCACAACTCTGTGTTATTACCACTGCTTCAGTCAAACTGCCAGTTCAACTTTATCTCTGTGGGTTTTTTTTTTCTCTCAGAGTAACATGGGAAAAAAACCTTTAAAAAACTTGCATGCTACAGAGCTGGATTGTTTCTAGTGATCATGCAGCATGATTTATCCGCATAGAAAACTACTGAAACACCTAAACAGAAATAACAATGTCTACAGAAAAAATCCACTGTTTGATTGCTGTCTGTAGTACTCCTCTTGCTAACAGTGGCATTAAAATAATTAAAACTAAGCTATGCTCTCTTGGGGGGGGGGGGGGAAGTGCTCTAAGTACTTTTTGTGTCTACATAGGCAAAACAAAACTATGCAATGTTTCAGATTTCCTGACCCACCCTATGTTTTTCCTCCTTATCCTGGACTATTTTGGACTCTTACAAAAACTTGTGTACTTCAAAAATGACAAATCTTAATTTTGCAGGCTTACAAGGAAATTGACTCTTCTCTTACAACCAGAATACACCATGATTTCAAGCAAATAAAAAAACTACATGCACCTGAGAAAAAAACACTTTAATTCAAGAAGTTAGACCTCCTAACCCCAGCTTTTCAATTCAATTCAATACGTTGTTGATGTTGATTATGGAGCTTAACGTCCTCCCAGGTAACTAGGGACCTATATTGGGACATGATTTTTTATACAATGTTAAAAGTGTAGGGTGTAATGGGGGGGGGGAGGGGGACTGGAGGGTGACGGGGTGTAGTCGCTAATAAATTTAAAGGTGCGTTTATTATCTAATATACCAGACATTTTGTTTTGGCTGGTGTACAGAATAACATCACATAAAATCGCACTCGCAAAACATACAAAACACATAAAATGTACACATCAGTACACACATAACCCAAACCACACATATCCATACCAGCACCATCACACACATATCCACATACATACTCTAGTTTGTACATTATAAAAATAAATACATTATGATTAATATCATTACTAGTCAACTTAAATTAAGGCTCAAAATAGGTCTTAAGATGGATGTTATTTAGTGTAATGAAGAGATTATAAAAACCAAAAAAAGCTATGAGAAAGAAAAGTATGAAAGAATTATGCCCATTCTCCAGTGAAAGTTCTGCTGATTGTGGTAACTTTTTTTTCTGTCTAAAACAGGCATCAGGTTAACTGAACGAGCTGTTTGAGGGGGTGGTGATCCTAACACTGGCCTATGGCAACACTGGCCTATGGCAGCTACAACAAAGCTCTGCATACACAGCAAGACTACAATGCAACAGTGCCCAGACTTTGACTGCTACAGCTAGACCAGTTGACAAAGCTCAAGTTGTCACCAAGCAGGACGCCCCAACTGGCGACCAACTATATAGACTGAGGCTGCCTATCTCCAAATCTGACAAAGCAAGAATTGTTACGCAAGCTCCACATTTCTGTTTGTAGTTTAAGCCGACCTTAAGTATGCAATGGTTATGCACATCCCCCCCCCCCTACACACACACACACCCCGCAGTTGAGAGTTGTAATGTACCTTTTATTTATCTTACATACATTTGAAGCCTGTGTAGCTCTGTGACAGAAAGAGGTCTCTGATGGCAGTGACCAGACAGGCAGGAAGAACTTTCCTGTTCTTTCGGAAAGTCAGTGAGTGTGCAACTTGTCAGTATGTTCTGAACACATCAAAACATTTTCTTTAATTTAAGCTACATAATATCATGTGGATGCACTGATTGGGTGTAAATAATAACAGCAATTGGTACAGTCAATTCACTAAATGTGCAACAAAACCCTAATCATCAGACATTTTACAACAGCAAACTTCAACAGTCCTTTTACTTTCCTGAATGTCATTATTATTTATTAAAACATGCATCTAGAGCAACATACATATAAATCTTCTTTTATTAAAGTTCACCTGAAATTCAGGCTGCTTTCCCATGCAAAGTGCAAATGCAAGTGTCCATAAACCAGGGTTTAATACATGTAGTATGTGAGTGAGTTCTGATGAAAAAGTGATTGTGTTGTAATAATTATTGGTTATTACTGAGTGTTGATGTTACAATGATTACATTATAAAAACAACAACAACAGAACAATGTGAAGAGCAAACTTCTTCTGTGGGCATGCAAGTGAGTTAATCTTGTGTGTGTGTGAAACTATATTTGACTGAGTGTCACATTTAAATGACAACAGTTTTCTTGATAGCCTTTAAAAACAACAACAAATACATACATTTAAAAATCAAACAAATATAGGCACCTCAAAAAAAGTTGTATGTACACCTTCGTGGCTGGTGATGCATTCTTGCTCCCCTGCAAGTTTTCATTCTACAATGTACCTCAGGCTAGCTTCCTCTCTCTCTCAAATCTGCCCCTCCCACACAATACAACAGGTACAGTGGCCACTCTGACACCAGTCTCTGAAATAATCAAGAACAGTTAAAACTGCGATGAGCTGTTGTTCTTTTACTCGTGAATGCAATGCATGAACACTTAAACAATATCCCATTTATTCGCGAGTGCGTTGACAAGGCGAGAGTGAAAAAATAGCACAGACTCGAAAGCAGACGATAAGTTCAGCACAGAGAGCGGGCGTGTTTACCTTTGATCGCTGAGACAAACAGAGTCGCAATTTTCATCGTCACTGTCTTTTCACTACTGCTGGAAGTGGCCTCCGCTCCTCATCTTTCATGCTTGATTCGAGGAGAGAAACTGGTAGTTCGAACATGTACGGTTCAATTTCGTCTGCAGTCACTCTTGTTGCCATGTTGGTAAACAGCATCTTCACACTGTGTGACGTCACGGATAATTTATTCATAAGCCAGTCTCGCGAAGATCACGCGGCACAATGGCGGGTCGTTTTGGAGAAGAAATCCGTCGCTTCGGTCACAAAATTCGTCGGATTACGGCCTTACAAGATTCCGAAGTAAACCAAACATTGTTGAAGACGGTAAGAAAGTGGTTTTCTAACTAACTGCAAACATCGGGAAGTGTTCGGTCGCGCAGGAACACGATTCGAAGCGTTTTTGACGCGAAAACAGCATGGTCTGGACCTTTAACTACCAACATCCACCAGAAAAGGTATTTGTGTGAAAAATCAGATTGCAGACTTTATCCGGTCAAGGTCTCGGACAAAGCCCATAAATAAGGAATACCTTCATTTCTGTCTGGCCTGGTACGGCATTCATGGCCTATCTTTGAGCACAAAGTTGATAAACTAGTGATTAGAAGTGAACATATTTTATCAATAACTTGTTACAGATCACTAAAGGGAAATTGCAAGCATATATCGAACCAATTTGCGTTCTTTGCCCTGCATTTTGGCACCTGTTTGTAGGGGACTGAAAATAAATTTGAACGGAGTGTCAGGCAGGAACGATTCGGCTGGCAAACCTACAAAGACATCGTTGAATGGCGCTTAAGCAAGAAGTGATAACACTTTGCTAAAGTAATTTCAGACACCAGACTTGTATTGGCCTCTTATCCGCCGAAATCCGCATAATACTAAATAGAGATCAAACTAGAGAGACGAAAAATGAGCCATGTTTGACAAGTTTAACACACGTATAATTATTACCGTTTTCAAAATCATTTATCAGAGAAACCACTCAGAATAAAATGAGTTTGCAGTAATTATGCTGCTTATTACTTCACAGGGTTTAGCCTGGAAGAAAAAGACAATGGGACATTTGTCCCCCTCAACCAAATTCTAATATGGGACATTGCTTATTTACGTGGGTCTGTGATTCGATCGATATCGCTTGTGTTGACAGTTTCCACAGAGCGTAAACGCGCAAGCACAGATCGGTCCCGTACAGATAGTTAGTAGGATTGGTTGAATACTAATGAATTACATTTTAAAAGCTAATCACAGCGCGTTTCACAAACTCGCAAGTTGCTCGGCTTGGCGCCCATTTGCTTTGGTCTTTCCGAACACTGTACTCCCCTAAAAAGGGGTGCATGGGGTGGCGCAGTAGTACGTAATCTCAGTGCGCCTTTTGACGCACTGGAAGAAATTCCAATGGGACATTTTGAGATGTTATGCGCCAGTGGCGCAAGGCGCACTAGTAAATGAAACCCTGACTTCACAAAGGTGTGTAGCTCTATACAAAAGTTGTGAGATCAATATTTTCCAATATGTAATTGACCACAAGAAAGTACACAGTTTGCATGAAAAAGGCGAACGAACGTCCGTTTAATTTGTCCCATTGCTTGTAAGCATTGCATGTGTCGAAGAGGTCTGAGGGAATAATTGTCATTGAGTGTATTGCAATGGACTTACCTGTTTTACATCGTTCGACTCCTTTCTGTAAAACTGTCCGTAGCACTATTCGTGTAAACGTAGAGGTTACATGCCGAGTCTCAGTGATTATTAAAAATAATGGTCGAAGTTAGCGGATCATGAAAAATGCGTCGCTTCGCTCCGTTGGGCTTCAATTAGCTTTGTTCGGGCGTCAATCCCCGATGACGACCTCGAAGTTTCAAATGGAAGCATGTTAACGTGTAATTATCAGCGTTCTGTTTCATTCAGAACTTTAAACAAAAAAGCCTGCTCTGATTTCTTCACACTGTTGAATTTTGAAGAACATGTCAGAATAGTAGACTTGGATTCTAGGGATTATGTATGGTGCGATTTGACTCTTTTACATCTGAAGTTTGTGATTAAAGGAGCACTTTGTAACCTCTCGAGCTCCTTTCTTTTTATTTCTTTTGCCCCTGTTTTAATTTTCCACAAAAACTCAGGATGCTATAGTTCTGGTTTTACCTTTATATCAGCTTTCTAATTGTGTGGCTGAATATTATTGCCACTTAGTGCAAGTAGAATGGTGCTGTACCAAAGTAGAGGTGGTGGTACTAGTACGGTATATTGGATAGTGCTTGCTGTTACCGACATGTTGTGTTCAATTGTTGTCATGATCAGTTTGAAGCATTTGTGATGTTTTCACAGGATTTGAACCACCAGTACCCACGACAGGTATGGGGTAGATTATTTAGCATTGCACGGCAGGTAAAAGACGATTGAAGTAGAACGCTGTTGTTTCAAAACAGAGTGTTCGATTCGCTTTAAAGGTACCTTCATTCTCGTGTTAGCGAGCATGTGCACCACCATTGATCTGTCCAGGCTTTTACATTAGACAAGAGCATCCTTCCACTTGGACACATACCCACATCCAACAGCCTGGGTGCTTCCCGTGCAGTGTCCATTTTATTTCTGAATTAATGTCGTAAGTGACACATATAATTTCCATGTACAAAAATGATTTAGGAAAAAAATCTTCATCTGCACAGAATGCATAGGGGAGTGATTTTGGGCGTATGTCCTGGTGGACGGTTGCTCTTATCCTGTGTAAAAGCCAGGTCAGATCTGTGTTGGTTGACATAATCGTTTACACTGAAACGAGGTATCTTGAAGGAAGTCTGCAGAGTGGGGAGGAGGGGGCATAAGGGGGAGGGGGGGGTAGATAGTGTTAATAACGAGAGTTGATGATGATACAGGCATTTTTCACTTTTATTTAAACCTTTGACTATGTTTGAGGTAAGATATTCTCATGCTATTGTTGAGTAGTGCATTGTTGTGTTATTAATCCAACGTTTTTCCCGTAATCATGACCTTTGCTTTTTCTTTGTCGACAGCTGTCTGGTGAAGGCGAATTGTTTCCCCTTACTCACATTGTCGTATGTACAACTACTGCTCAGTGTCTGTCTGGTTTCTGGTTGATTCACACGGGTTTGCGCAAAACTCGTATGTACTAAAATGTCGTATTTGGATGATTGAAATGGCTGTTTAATGTTACTTTGATTCCTTTATTGCGTTGTTGTTGTCTTGTCCACTGACTAGGTCGACCTTATGTGTGTTTTCTCTTAAATATGAGACAGAAGAATGTATATATATATATATATTGTTAGTTATTGCCAAACAAATGCAATTCAATGGTTCATGACACAGTTTATGTTGTTGGGTTTTGTTTTTATTTTTGTCTTCTTGGACATCTTCATGCAAACTGGCCTTGAATTCTAAATTTAAATCTGTTGTCACATTTGCAGTAGTCATTTTGGTCAGATGTTGGTGGAGTGGGTGCGTATTGTATAGCACGAAAATTAAATTTGATCCTTTCAAAACGTGTTCATAAAAAGTTCGAGTGCAGGAAAGATTTGCTCAATAGGATAGCTCGCGAATTCCTCGCGTGGAAGTGACGTCATATACTGAAAGAAGTAAAGTGTAACTTTGAGATTTACTCCGTTTGACGATGAACCGCACACGGGACTAATTCGGGAAAATTGCCGCTGGTCCCTGACCTATTCAGTGGAACTTGATAACCATGCATGCACCTGTTTCATTTTATGTGTTAAAATGTCATGAATTGAAATGGGTTGGGAAAGCACTTTCTGTATATTGTTGTGTAATGTCATCGATGTCGCTGTATTGTTTGTATCCGCACTGGTCCCTGTGTGTATTTATTTTGCACTTTGTTGTTTTGCACTTACTGTCCTGTAGTCTAACCTAATGACTAATGTACTAATGTTTAAAAAACCGAATTATTTTGTTTTTAACCAAGGTAGTACATGAGATATTGGTGTTCTCTACTGTTGTCTGAGAGTAATCCTCATTCGTAATAAATGTACAACTCAGGTTCTTTGGCTACTGACAATTTCTATGTACTGATTAATAACTCACGTGTAACAAAATAACTTCAGCTGTGTATTTTCTTCTTCATACATGACTAACGTAACGAGGCATGGTGTCCTGTGTAACGATTCAGTGTTTATCTGAGACGTGTACACAGTGGTGTAACCTTGCACAGCACACAGCCAATGGTATGATCAGATGTCAAACTGATTTTATCACAATTACTCACAGGTGAAGCGCCAAGACCCACTCCTCCCGGCCCAGCCATCGACGGTAAGCATAGTTTGATTTTTACATTTAGTCAAGTTTTGACTAAATGTTTTAACGTAGAGGGGGGAATCGAGACGAGGGTCGTGGTGTATGTGTGTCTGTCTGTCTGTCTGTCTGTGTGTGTGTGTGTGTGTAGAGATTCAGACTAAACTACTGGACCGATCTTTATGAAATTTGACATGAGAGTTCCTGGGTATGATATCCTCAGACTTTTTTTTCATTTTTTTGATAAATGTCTTTGATGACGTCATATCCGGCTTTTCGTGAAAGTTGAGGCGGCACTGTCACGCTCTCATTTTTCAACCAAATTGGTTGAAATTTTGGTCAAGTAATCTCCGACGAAGCCCGGACTTCGGTATTGCATTTCAGCTTGGTGGCTTAAAAATTAATTAATGGCTTTGGTCATTAAAAATCTGAAAATTGTAAAAAAATTATTTCTTTATAAAACGATCCAAATTTACGTTCATCTTATTCTCCATCATTTTCTGATTCCAAAAACATATAAATATGTTATATTTGGATTAAAAACAAGCTCTGAAAATTAACAATATAAAAATTATGATCAAAATTAAATTTTCGAAATCAATTTAAGAACACTTTCATCTTATTCCTTGTCGGTTCCTGATTCCAAAAACATATAGATATGATATGTTTGGATTGAAAACACGCTCAGAAAGTTAAAACGAAGAGAGATACAGAAAAGCGTGCTATTCTTCTCAGCGCAACTACTACCCCGCTCTTCTTGTCAATTTCACTGCCTTTGCCATGAGCGGTGGACTGACGATGCTACGAGTATACGGTCTTGCTGCGTTGCATTGCGTTCAGTTTCATTCTGTGAGTTCGACAGCTACTTGACTAAATGTTGTATTTTCGCCTTACGCGACTTGTTTTTTTCTCTGGTTGCATGACAGATGGTGCGATATTACAATATGTCTTACTCACAGAACCCTCCATATTTTTAACACGGTGGAACCCCCATTTCAAGACCTCCAAATATAAATGTGGAAATCAGGTCTTAAACAAGAGGGAGTCTTAAATTGGAGGTAAACTTACACACGTTGTAAACCGAATAGATTCAATAGCATGGTCTTGTCAAAGGAGAAGTCTTAAATTGGAGGTAAACTTACACACGTTGTGAACCGAATAGATTCAATTGCATGGTCTTGTCAAAGGAGAAGTTTTAAATTGGAGGTAAACTTACACACGTTGTGAACCGAATAGATTCAATAGCATGGTCTTGTCAAAGGAGAAGTCTTAAATTGGAGGTAAACTTACACACGTTGTGAACCGAATAGATTCAATAGCATGGTCTTGTCAAAGGAGAAGTCTTAAATTGGAGGTAAACTTACACACGTTGTGAACCGAATAGATTCAATAGCATGGTCTTGTCAAAGGAGAAGTCTTAAATTGGGGAGTCTTTACAGGGGGTTTCCACTGTATTCTGTTTGGACAATAATGTGCTTATGAACAGATCGTGTCAGAATCAGTGTAGGCTCAATTCTGTCCCTGTCTCGCTGTGTATGGAGATTTTGGCTTGGATTTCGTTGTTTTTACATTTAGTCAAGTTTTGACTAAATGTTTTAACGTAGAGGGGGGAATCGAGACGAGGGTGTGGTGTATGTGTGTGTGTGTGTGTGTCTGTCTGTCTGTCTGTGCGTGTGTGTGTGTAGAGCGATTCAGACTAAACTACTGGACCAATCTTTATGAAATTTTACATGAGAGTTCCTGGGTATGATATCCCCGGACGTTTTTTTCTTTTTTTTCGATAAATGTCTTTGATGACGTCATATCCGGCTTTTTGTAAAAGTTGAGGCGGCACTGTCACACCCTCATTTTTTAATCAAATTGATTGAAATTTTGGCCAAGCAATCTTCGACGAAGGCCGGACTTCGGTATTGCATTTCAGCTTGGTGGCTTAAAAATTAATTAATGACTTTGGTCATTAAAAATCTGAAAAGTGTTAAAAAAAATGTTTATAAAACGATCCAAATTTACGTTCATCTTATTCTTTATCATGTTCTAATTCCAAAAACATATAAATATGTTATATTTGGATTAAAAACAAGCTCTGAAAATTAACAATATAAAAATTATGATCAAAATTAAATTTCCGAAATCGATTTAAAAACAATTTCATCTTATTCCTTGTCGGTTCCTGATTCCAAAAACATATAGATACGATATGTTTGGATTAAAAACACGCTCAGAAACTTGAAACGAAGAGAGGTACAGTAAAGCGTGCTATGAAGCACAGCGCAACCGCTACTGCGCCAAACAGGCTCGTCACTTTCACTGCCTTTTGCACTAGCGGCGGACTACGTTCAGTTTCATTCTGTGAGTTCCACAGCTTGACTAAATGTAGTAATTTCGCCTTACGCGACTTGTTCTTTTCTTAGAGAAGAGACAACTGTGTGCTGGTCCGCGATTGACCCTTCGTGTGTTTGTCTGGGCCTCAAACCTTGACAAATTAATTAATCTATCTCTTCTCTTCTAATCTATGTCCTTTACGTTTGTTTGGATGTGCAGAATCTCTTCTTGCTGTTCTCACAGACACTCCCGCTCCCCTCTCCCCCTCCCCCCCCGCCTCCACACAGCGGCACACACTCCATGTACACAAACACACACGAATGCACACACACACGCGCGCACGCACTCAAACACACACGCACTCACACACACATACAGACACACACACATACACACACACACATACACACACACACACACACACACACACACACACATACGCACACACACACACACGACCACCCCATACCCACTCTGTATCCCACCCTAGCCATATTAAGACCATAACTCACGTATATTCTTGTCCATCAGACTGCGCCCTGGCCCGAACTGACCTGGTCATCCTGATCGACTCCTCGACCAGTGTGACGCAGAGGAACTTCCGCAAGGTGCTCGACTTCGTCAAGGACTTCGTGCGCAACTCCGACGTCGACTCCGGTAACGTCCGTGTCGGTATCGTCCGCTACAGCACTGACGTGAGCTCTTTGTTACTTTCTTTCTTTGTTTATTCCTCTATCGTTGAATTTTAAGCGTTTATAAAAGCAGGGCTAACACCTTTTCGGTTGTCGCCGGAAATCCGGTTTTTGAAACCTTTTAAAATCGGTTTCTTAAAGCAAAACGTAAACAAATGTTTTTGTTTTGTTTGAATGGTTGATGCAGGCAAAATGTGTATTATTTTATAATTTATTAACATAAATGTTAGTACCAGGAGAGGCTGTTCTTTGCCCATGCCGCCGTGGACCCTGGCCTTTCAGGTTTTTCACACTTTTTTTGGTGTTAGCCCTGTACAAGCCCCAAAGGGTTTAAAATCGTGATCGTGATTGGCGGTTTTTGACCTTTCTGTGACCGTGATTGCCGAAATTTCCATTTCTGTGATCGTGATGGGACTTTGCCCGTGATCCGTGATGACAAAAAAAATCAAGTCTCGTGATCGTGATCGTCATTTGTTTTCGTGATCGTGATGGGCATTATTGCAAAGCATTATATTTTCAACGTACATTTTTCACAGCTGTATCACTCTATGGTCCTCTATTCGTCAAGGTGTTTGTGATCGTGAAAACAAAAATCAAGGTAACTGTGATCGTGAAAGCTAAAAATTTCCCTTCCCGTGATCGTGATGATACCCCCCCTTTTGGGGCCCTCTGTACAAGTTTTCACAGTATATGTTATGATTTATCATCGACCGAATTGTTTAGCATAGGTCCATTCCATTTCTCGTGTGACAGTACCAGTATTTATGAATTCAGTTTCTGAAAACTTTGGGTTAGGGTTTGATGTTTTGATAAACTTTGATGTTAATCTATTGATTTATACTTGGAAAGTGAAAAGGACACATGCCACTAGGTAGAAGTGCCGCCTTAACACAAACACACAGACACACGCCCGTACACACACACGCGAGAACGCACGCGAACACACACATACACTCACACACCCAAACACACACACACACACAAACACACACACACTCACACACCCAAACACACACACACACACACAAACACACCCAAACACACAGACACACACACACACACAAACACACACACACACACACACTCATACACTCACACACCCAAACACACACACAAACACACACACACACACACACACACACACACACACACACACACACACTGATACAAGCACGCAATTGTAGCACCCAATCATTTTCACTCAGTCCGCCCTTCTGACTTTCCTCATCTTACTCCTACATATCCTTTTTTTTTCAATCTTCTCCTCGCCTTGTCTCATTTTGCAGTTAATTCCTGAATGATACTCTTTGCGTCAGGTGGAAGTTCAGTTCCAGCTCAACCGGTACAGGACCACGAGGGAGATCCTGCGTGCAGTGGACCGTATCCGCTTCGAATTCGGCAGCACCAACACGGCAGGCGCCTTGCAAGTCATGCGTGAACAGATGTTTACTCCCGTTAACGGTGACAGGCCTGATGTACCCAACGTGGCCATTGTCATCGCAGGTGAGTCCGGGTTTGCAAAAAAACAAAACAAAAAATTTTAAAAAATTAAAATAAAACTCGGTTAAAATGTAAAGTGTAATTATGTAACTGATCGGTGTTATTTTTTTATTTATTATTTTATCAATACTAGCGTTTGACCCTCCCGTGAATGCTACTGACACAGGAGCAAGTCGGTTCTGGTCCTAGCAATTGCATTGCAATACAGTGCGAGAAATTCGCTTTTCCTTTTTTTGTGGGCGGAGCTCATCTTCACACACACACAAACACACACACGTACACACACACGTACATACACACATTATTATGTGCGCACACACACACACTTACACACACACTTACACACACACACACACACACACACACACACACACACACACACACACACGCGCGCGTATGGGAGTTTCAGCCAATAAACGCACTAAACATAGGCTTATTCGACACCTGTCTGACCCCCTTTGTTGTTTTCCTTGCAGACGGCGTGTCCACGGTGGGAGCAGAAAGAACCATCCCCGAGGCCCGCGAATCACACCGGGAGGGCATCCACATCTACACCATCGGCATTGGCTTGACAGACACGCGCGAGCTGAACGCCATTGCCACATCCCCTGCACGTGACAACAGTTTCACTGTCAAGAACTTTGACGAGCTGCCCAGCCTACCAGACATCATCTACGCCTCCATCTGTCCTGGTCAGTTCACATGAAGGATTGTTTTTGTTTTAATGAGTTCTTGATGTGTGTGTGGGAGTGTGTGTGTCTGTGTTTGTCTGTGTTTGTCCGTGTTTGTCCGTATCTGTGTCTGTGTTTGTCTGTGTCTGTGTCTGTGTGTGTTTTCATGACTTTTATATGTGTGTTGTTTTGTGATCTTGATATCCCCTGGTGTAAGCCAGCAATTTAGATATGTGAGACAATGAACAAGACTAACAAATTTCGTTTGAAGCAGTAGGTATTGTAAACTTAAGCAGTAATCTTGAATTCTTGGATAATTTACCGCCACGAATGTTGCGTTTTACCTGAATGCCTATGATTCTTTGTTTCAGAGGACTTCACAATGCCTCCGACAACCCGCCGTCCAAGTAAGTTTTCAAAACAAGTATTACCTTTTTTCTCCCCTTTGTTTTTGACCTTTGCAAAAATATCATAATCACCGTTTTATGTCAATTATCTATCTAACCTGTCGTTTTTAAAGCTGTAAACCTCTCTCTCTCTCTCTCTCTCTCTCTCTCTCTCTCTCTCTCTCTCTCTCTCTCTCTCTCTCTCTCTCTCTCTCTCTCTCTCTCTCTCTCTCTCTCTCTCTCTCTCTCTCTCTCTCTCTCTCTCGTATTTGTATAAAGCCTTTAAATAAAGAGATGTTGTAACCTCTTAGTTAAATAACGTGTAATGTATGTTTTAATCTGTAGTGTTGTGCGATTATTATGTTGTACCTTTTTTGCACCTGATGAGTTAAATTATTTGCAACGTTAACCATTTGTTCACACTCCTTCATAAGGGACTATGGCCTATTGAATAAATTATCTGCGTCTGCGTCTCTCTCTCTCTCTCTCTCTCTCTCTCTCTCTCTCTCTCTCTCTCTCTCTCTCTCTCTCTCTCTCTCTCTCTCTCTCTCTCTCTCTCTCTCTCTCTCTCTCTCATCTTTTGGCATTATTTATTGTTAACGTTCCCTTTGCAATATGATTGATTGTGAATGATTCAATAAGATCTACTTCTCATATCGTGTACTTACAAAATATTTCTGATGTTTTTTGCAGGACCTACGACGCGTAAGTATTAGATTCACATTTGTTTGAAATTCTATGTTCACTACCTTATTAAAGAAACTTCTGAATCGAAGTACAGTTATTAAGCAAAGAGTTCTTATTCAAGTTTCCCCATTATGTAACCCTTTTATCTTAACACCTTGAAAAAACAAAGTATTCCATGTTTTCGTTAAAAGAAAACCCACGCTCATTTCTTACATGAAACATTCATTACATTACTCCAAGGCAGCAGTTCTGTGCTACGTTTACGTAGCATATAAAACAGAAACTGTTCTTCTTCGTTTTCTTACAATATGGCATTGTTTCTTTTCTTTCTGGGAAAAGTAGCCTTACACCTGCAGCAGTTTCTGCTCAAAATAGCTAAACTGTTTGGTTGTTCTTGGTGCTGTGTAGGAACTACTAGTTTCACAGTGAAAGTATGCTAGTGTCCTTTCTGGACTAAAGTTTCAGAAACCATGCAGCAGTCAAAAACAAGAAAGGTAAGTTTGTATAACCTTTTAATTGTGGACAAAACGAAGCACAGAAGGCACAGATTTGATAGAGGAAAAAAGAAAGCACAGATTTCAAAGATATTAAAATGTGTTAGTTGTTAAGAAGGCAGTATTACATAAAGAAGAAGAAAGAAGAAAAACATCGCCTAAGTGCTATGTTTGCGCTTTGATCTTAAAGTGTGTTCGACTCGCGTTATAGTTTAGTATTAGAAAAAAATAGTAGCATTTAAAGCAGTATAAGAAATGATTAAAGTGACAAATATTGCAGCACCAACAACTACCACCACCCGTCGAACCACCACACCAACCACAACCAGAAGAACAACCACTAGGCGAACAAGTCTGGGTTTATTTTGATAACTTTTGCATTTGTACAGCACTCCCTATTACTTCACTCCGGCACAGAGACCTTTAGTTCCACAGAACCATAGTGAACCTCCGTGAAGCGCCGGTGCTAGGCATGATACAATGGTACCTGCGATGAAAGGACATAGCTCTGCATAATACGGTGGTACCTGCGATGAAAGGACATAGCTCTGCATAATACGGTGGTACCTGCGATGAAAGGACATAGCTCTGCATAATACGGTGGTACCTGCAATAAAAGGACGCCCCCTGGAACAAACCGCCCTGATATGGCCCTTCGTGGTCGGCTGGGCGTTAAGCAAACAAACAAACAAAAAGCCCCCTGGAACAAGCCCAAAGTGTCCTTACATTGCGGGTGACATCTCGTGACAGGTCTAGATAATAAGTAAAGGAAAAGAGATATGTCCTTTATTGGAAGGTGTACAGTCATTTGAGGGGTCCAACATCGCAGATGCCATTGTAGAGCAAAAGCCGTAGGGAGCTTTATGTCTTCGAAATGAATTCGTCATCTTCTGTTGCAATCACCCTCTCCAGTCTGCAGCATCTCTGTGTGTTGTTCGTGACCTGCTTTTTCTTAGAGGGGAAGGGAGGGTTTTTTGTTTGTATTTGCTTTTGTTTGGGGAGAGAGGGAGGGCATTGTGTAGAGCAGAGAAGCAGGTTTTGATAAGGACGATTGCAAACCTTCCCCTGCATGATCTCAAGCACTGATAATATAATTGACACGCATGCTGGCACACATTTTGATTGTGTAAAGATCGGACAGTTTCATTGCAACAGACACTTAACGACGTCTGGCCAGTTTTCTTGGTAAGATCACAAAGCACTGGAACTTGTGGGTAATGGCATGCTGTTTGTATGTACACAAAATCGGCAAATTCGGAGAGAAAAAAGCATGCATTCATGATTCTTATTTATCTTTGAATAAGATTTGCTTTTTCAGTGTCATTATTTGCTTTCTTTCCTTTGAATAGTTTTGCTTGCATTTTGTTAGTTTGTTTGTTTGGTTTTGATGTTTTCATCATTTACAACTTCAGTTTCCGTACCTTGTCATTTTTCGGTTGTAGTTTTATATATTTACTATCTTGATAGTTTTTCCTGGTAGTTTCATTTTACTACCCTTCTTTTTACAAGACTATACTTGCGTACACCATTTGCGGTTACTCTTTTGTTGTTTTCTTCTTTTCTGCTATGAGCTGAGATGATCAAGTATCATTATTTACATTAAACATATTTTCCTAATAATACAAAACACGTACTAAATTTTCAATGTTGAAATTCTAACCAACAAAGTAAATTACAGTTTCATACTAACCAACAACAACAACATCAAAAGTTGTGTTCCCTTATACTCTCAACATTGTTAACAAATCTAACGAAAGGGACACATTCCTCAATTATTGAATGCCTGTTACAAGATTCTAATTTTGTGTGTGCCTGTTAAACGTTTCATGTTTTGGTCACATTGGCAGTAATATTAACCTTTTATGTGTTGATGTGCTTAACATTTCACTCATTTCATTTTGGTCTTCATACCATTAATACACTTGTGTATCTTTATATGACTAAAGTGTTATCGTTAATTGGTGGACGAATTGATGTTTAACTTGTTAATATGTTCTAATGTTGTATCTTGTGCAATTGTTCTTCCCTAGCACGCAGAACAACTACCACCACAACCACAACGCCCAGACCAACGACAACAACACGCCGACCAGGTGAGAACGTTGGGCCGGTTAAGTTGAAGTTACTTAACACATCAACACTTTTTCAACACTATTATACACACAAAACGGTATTTTTAAATATTGTGACGCAATGAGTTTTTAAAGTCATGTACTAGAGCAAACGTTTCTGGGGGGGAAACACATTACAAGTTCATTTTATCTTTGTTGATGAATAAACTGAATACGATTTCTGAATACAGTGTAAACAAATTGCATACTTCATTGTTTTACAAATTGAATACTTCACTGCTTTAGTGTTCTGTTACACAGGCATACTTCCTGTGTACATCACTCTGTGTGTGTGTGTGAGTGCGTGCATGTGTATGTGTGCGTGCGTGTACGTGTGTGTGTTTGAGTTTGTGTGTGAGCAATTTTGTGAGCACTCTGTACTTTGTTGTGTTTGAATGTTAGAATGTACTCAAGCCAAGCAACATTCCTGTGTATTGCATGTGGTGGTAATACAATCTTATATGTCTTATGTCTTTGAACACCTTTTTGTTTCAGTGTTCAGCGAGACAGGGACAGACCTGATCTTCATGCTGGATGGCACAGTCAACGACCAGATCTTCGGGTGGATGAAGAACTTTGTCAAGCGCTTTGTCAGCGAAGTGGATGTGGACAATGGAGAGTACCGGGTAGGAGCCATCACCTTCGACAGCAGTCCCAACCTCCAGTTCCACCTCAACAAACACAACTTCGCGGATCAGGTTTGTCAATGTTTCAATAATAATAATAATGACAGCTTATATAGCGCAAACCACAGGAATCCATGCTCTCCACGCTTTTTTTTTTATCCATTATACTGCGTTTAAAAAGTACAGTTCTTAGACACAGTAAATATCCCTCTGAAGGGAGATAAAAACAAAAATGATATTTTAATCCTGCAACAAGCTACTTCAAAGAAGTGTAAGCTTTTTGAGTTTGTAACAAATAATCACATTATTACAATGATATTTGTCCATGCTCAAACCCACTTTGTCCGAAAAGAATGGTTCCATTAGAAGCTACTTTCAAGACTCAAGATTCAAGACTCAATGTTAGTGTCCCCCTAGGTATATAAGGACAATTGTTGTGTCCCTATACTGTACAAGGAAATTTGTTTTGTCATTGAGCCAATCTAGGTAAGAGAAAAAAGGTGTCTTAATGTTTCAGGCATTAATTTCTGTATTAGTCCATGTCATCTTGTTTAGAACTATATTTGCCAAGATTGTTTTTTGTCTGTACTTGTGGATGTTATGTTGTTTTGTAATTGTCGTTGTTATTTTATTTTGTACTTGTCGTTGTTATTTTGTAATATAGTTTTTGGTTTTGTTTTGTAGTTTTAATTTCCTTGTTATTTTGCTTTGTGGTTGTCCTTGTTAATTTGTTTTGCAGTTGCCTTTGTTATTTTGTTTTGCAGTTAAGTTGTCGAGGTTATTTGTTTTGTAGTTGTTCTTCTTATTCTGTTTTGTAGTTGCTCATTTTATTTTGTTGAGTATTTGCCCATATTATTTTTTTGTTGTTATTTGTCCAGGTTAGTGCGTCTTCATGTATGCCCATGTTATGTTTTTTTTAATGTTATTTGTATATTGTCGTTTTATATTGCTGTACGTTATTTTGTTTCAGAATGTGCCCAGGAACTTCGTTTCTAATGACTATTTCACTATATTTGCCCAGGTGATAGCAGGAGTGGACGGGTTCCGCAAGAACAGACGCCGCAACGTTGACACAGCACGTGCGTTTGACTACGTGAGGAACACGATGCACACATCCCGTAACGGCGATAGACCAAGGGCCAGGAACAACATTGTGCTGCTTACTGGCAATGAGAAGAGCGTAAGGTCCGACAGGACGCTGGATGCTGCCAGAAGACTGAAGGTACATAGTCAGGGGCAAACTTTTTGTACATATCTTCTTCTTCGTTCATGAGCTGAAATTCCCACGTTTACTGATGTTTTTGCATGAGTGGGTTTTTACGTGTATGACCGTTTTTACCCCGCCATTCAGGCAGCATACGCTGATTTCGGGGGACTTTTTTGTATAAGGATCTCTTTATCAATTGTTATTCTAAGAGAGATACGAGATTGCTTTGGGTTTTGCATGTGTTTGTGTGATTTGTTTTTTTGTTTGTTTGCTTTTGTTGGCTTTTTTTTTAAAACTAAACGCCCCATTCATTGCCTTTGAGTTTGGTCAGTTTGCTGTAGGATAACGCTGGTTGTCGGTTCCTTTCAAAATATTTGTTTTTCGTGAACCATCGACGTCTTCAAGGGATAGAGAGTGTTCAGCAACGAAACCTCTATCTTATCTTCTTATGGATTGGGTGCAACTACAGACCTGTTTACACTACACATTGAGCGTAGTAAAGTACGAATTTGAATAATATACTACGCAACTACGCAAGTCTGTCGTTTTCTACGCAAACGGTATTTAAAAATTTTTTTTTTTTTTTTTTTTTTTGGTTTTTTTTTTGTCTTTACATCTGTTCCTTGTCCCGTTGTGCTCTCACACCGCCCCGTCCCTGCACGCAAACGGTATTGTTTCGGCTACGCATATCACAATCCGTAATTTTCTTCATCTCCCTTGACCGATCCATTTTCCAATCCTTGTTTTCGGCCAGCAGTCGTTTGCTGCGTGCAGCGCGTAAAGCGCCCACGGGCGTTGCGTTGTAGCTTGTTAATGCCGAATAGGCTTCTCCAAGCAAATGCCGGGCACAACTGAAAGCGTTACTGCCAAACCATGCGGGCGTTTCGACACAATGGCTGAACGCAGAGCACACGAAAGTGAAGATGAGAACTGTGAAGAAAATGACTCCGAAAGGCCACCGACCAAAAAGAAAAAGACGAGCAATGCGCCGAACCAAGTCTTTCTGCCAAAATATCATCAGGACTACCCATGCCTTGTCTCTTCGCGGAAAGGAAAACATCATGCTCATTGCACTGTCTGCAATTCCCATTTTTCCGTCAGTCAATCAATACATGTGGTAAAAAGTAGCAATCATTGTTCTTGTTGTTGTGATAGGTCGACGAGAAATTCTACACATTCAATTACAAAACTACACATTTGCCTCATTTTGCTCCCAGAAAATACACATGCAATGTGTAGTCAAGTGGCGTATCCAGTCTTTTTGTGTAATTATCTCCTGCCCGACTCAGTTGCCTCCCCTGTCTATTATCTTCCCCTGACCCAAGTTGTGTCTCCCGCTAGGATTATTGTGTGTTTACTATCGTAGGGTAGACTCTTGACCGGATTCCTTTCTAACCTCTTATCCCAGATTTAGGTGGTCGTTATGTAATGTGCCGCCAGACTGTCTGGGTATCGTTGGACGGCGTATTGTCAAGTGGGTGTCATTTCTTTTGACAGGAAACATTATAGAAGATGCCAGGTCATGGCTTGGAGGTTTTAGTCTCTTACCCCTCTCCCCCTTCTTTGTAACTGGTTGTAATATAATGAGCCTTATCCGGTGTGCGTAATATTTCCGGTGTGTGACACCTCTGTAACGATTTCTGCCTCTTTAACGATCCCTTTCATTTGGCAGGCAATCTTAAGACGACACCCCCCGTTGTCTGACACCGGGTAGCGATTCCTATTGGCTTATCGCCACAGGGTATCGGAAGTGGCCAGCCTTTAAAAGACTGACCAGTTAGACTAGAGGAGAGAACGCGATTTGTAATACTGAGCTGTGTGCTGCTCATATGTGTCGGTCGACGTGTGGTTGTAACTGAATTCCGAGACCTGTGCTCTTGTGTTTCGCGACTATCGTCAGCAGCAGGTTTTGTGTTTCTTTTACGTGTGCTCACTGAGGAGAATCTACACTGCTTTCTGGTGTCTACTTTCTGGTGTTTGCTTCTGGTGTACGTTAAGTAAAAGTCACGTTATCGCAACCTCTGTCTTGGCGTCTCATTTATGCTTCCTGGCCTATTTTCCCCCTTCCACTCCACCCTATCACATCTGGCGCTGCGAGCAGGATGGGACTCGGCATGATTTGTTCAGGTAATGGCATAATATGACCACTGAACATTTTCGTGCTGTTCCCATTCTGCGAACTTGGGATGGACAGTGGTCTCCCGGTTCGGAACTTCGGGACGAAGTTCATTTCAAACGGGGGCGATTGTGACAGGGGAGGCTACCGCTCCTTTTACAACGGACTCTGCACCCGGGTTGCTGGCCTTTAAAAGTCAACACCTGTGATTTGTAGAGTTCTGTTTGTGATGGGGTTTGGTGGTTTCCGATTGTCTGTATGTTCATGGAAACCTTCGGGTTTGCATAACAGTTATTATAGGGCTAAGAAATTAGCCCTAATATTTTCAAACCTGTTTGATTGCACTTCGCTTCCCGAGGTGATCGTTGTGTTTCGGCACTCGGTTACAAATGTTTTAGGGGTAAACAGGTCTGCAACTAACTACACAGTCTTCGTCAGTGTGAGAGACAGGTGATAGACCTGTGGAGCTGCCTCATAGTTTTCAGCAACAAAATCTCCATTGGCATGAATTCTTATTTTCACAAGACCTTGGGGCAGACATCTACACAAATTGCATCAACCTTGAAGACACGAGATAGTCATGATTTGTTTCTTAGTGGGTTGGTTTATTTTAAGGGGTTTTCAGTAACAAAACATATTGCCTTGTCATGGCTTTTTATCTGTGGTCGAACTTGATGCAGACATCTGCACAGTGAGCATCAATTAACATAACATGAGAGTCAGGAAATTCACATGACAGCATCCTTGATAGATTGGTGTACTGTTAAGAGTTTTCAATACACATAGAATAAAAGAACACTTGTATTGTAGAGCTTTTACCATTGCAGGACTATCATGCAGACATAACACGCTTGTCATCACCTTGAGATAAACGAGATTTGACAACTTCACTAAATTGATTGGTTTACAGTGAAGTGTTCAGCAACAAGACGTTTGTTGCAAGGAATTGATATTTTGAGAGGACGTGCTTGTCATCAAGCTGAGGGACATGATATAAACGTGGCAGTTTCTCTGATGAGTTAGTTTATTAAGAAGAAAGCCTAGCGACAATGCTTCTATTGCCATCTTTTTTTCATCTTCACAGGATCTTGGTGCAGACATCTACACAGTGGGAATCAACCTCAGAGACACAGAGGAGCTGGACGAAATGTCTTCCAAGCCCCTGGACGACTTCCAGATCCTCATCAACTCTGAGCGTGAGCTCGATGAGGTTCCTGGTATCTTCCGCTACAAGATGCAGAGAGGTGAGAACTGTCAGGGTCTTCCGGCTGGAATACTCTGACAATGGAGGTATATAACTTAAAAGACTTCATGAAGAATTCAAAATGGAATGGGGGTTTGATGACTCTTCTTTCTCAGTTTGCAAAAAAAAGGAAAAGATGTTTCATAAAGGTGAGAGTCATATTAGTAGTAGGTTGCACACTGAGTCTCAGCGGATATTAAAAATATTTGTCAAAGTTAGCCGATAATGAAAAAAATGCTAGCTTCAGTTTTCTTTCTTTGGGACTCCAGTAAGTACAGTGAAACCCCTGTTTTAAGACCTTGTCCCCAAGTTTTTCTCTTTAAGATAACGAAATAGAGAGAGAGAGAGAGAGAGAGAGAGAGAGAGAGAGAGAGAGAGAGAGAGAGAGAGAACGAAACTTATGACGTTTGGCTGTGACGTTTTACATGACGATTTATTTCTTTTTTAATCAAGAATTTTACGTCATTGTTTGCTTACATTCATTTCACTGAAGAAGGGCGTGGCCCGAAAGTCTTTGGAACTTGGTGTTTACTGTGGTTTTTTACATTTAGTCAAGTTTTGACTAAATGTTTTAACATCGAGGGGGAATCGAAACGAGGGTCGTGGTGTATGTGTGTGCGTGTGTGCGTGTGTGCGTGCGTGTAGAGCGATTCAGACCAAACTACTGGACCGATCTTTATGAAATTTGACATGAGAGTTCCTGGGTATGATATCCCCGAACGTTTTTTTCATTTTTTGGATTAATGTCTTTGATGACGTCATATCCGGCTTTTCGTGAAAGTTGAGGCGGCACTGTCACGCTCTCATTTTTCAACCAAATTGGTTGAAATTTTGGTCAAGTAGTCTTCGACGAAGCCCAGACTTCGGTATTGCATTTCAGCTTGATGGCTTAAAAATTAATTAATGACTTTGGTCATTAAAAATCTGAAAATTGTAAAAAAAATTATTTTTTTCTAAAACGATCCAAATTTACGTTCATCTTATTCTCCATCATTTGCTGATTCCAAAAACATATAAATATGTTATATTTGGATTAAAAACAAGCTCTGAAAATTAAATATATAAAAATTATTATCAAAATTAAATTGTCGAAATCAATTTAAAAACACTTTCATCTTATTCCTTGTCGGTTCCTGATTCCAAAAACATATAGATATGATATGTTTGGATTAAAAACACGCTCAGAAAGTTAAAACAAAGAGAGGTACAGAAAAGCGTGCTATCCTTCTTAGCGCAACTACTACCCCGCTCTTCTTGTCAATTTCACTGCCTTTGCCATGAGCGGTGGACTGACGATGCTACGAGTATACGGTCTTGCTGAAAAATGGCATTGCGTTCAGTTTCATTCTGTGAGTTCGACAGCTACTTGACTAAATGTTGTATTTTCGCCTTACGCGACTCGTTTCTAATTAATCAAGTTTTTCTCTTTATAAGGTCTCTAAATTCACCTCTATTATGTGACTCGCTCCTTTAGAAGACCTTATATTTTAGATTTGTTGCGGTCTTAAAACAGTAGTTTGGCTGTATCAGCTACAATTTTGTAATTCTACAGTGATCCTCTTTTGTTCAATTGAGAGTACTAGTAAAGAACCCCAAAACAAGGAAGGAAAGATTTTGGAAAGTTAAAGTTTTGACAAAAATGTAAACGTTCTAATGACTTACTTTCCCTATTTTTTTGTATTCTGGATTTTGAAACGTTAGCAATCTATCTGTCTGTTTTTATTTATGAGAGTAGTAATGGTATGATTGTGTTAAGACAGCAGGGGCACAGGGGAACATCATCCCTAATGATAAATTGGGCTGAAAAATGCAAGCTTCAAAAGAGAAAAGCTAACAATTAAGTCGATAAAATGTGTATTTTCCTGTTCCTAGCACCTCCACCGTTCACCAAGAGCACAACCACGACAACTACCACTACTACCACAACAACACCAAGACCCAGGCGACCTACCACACCCTACACAGGTATAGTTGGATGAATACTTTATGATAAGTGAGGTGGAGATTTCCTACAATTTATCGTCTTGATATTTTATGTCTTGACTGGTTTGTAAACATATTTTTTAAAGTCTTATTGCTTTATCTCCTGGTTGAACTGGTCGCAACGCTGGTATTTTTAAGATGCTAAGGGTTCAATTTTCCACAAATACGAGTAGCATACACTTGCTTTTACGTGACATGGACGTATGATACTTGCATTGTTCAGGAACGTGTGAGTCTTCGGGTGACGTGGCATTCATCCTGGACATGTCGGGCAGCTTGGGAGAGATCAATTTTGACAGGGTGCTAAACTTCACCATCTCTGCCATCAGTGATCTGGAGATTGACAACGGCTTCTTCAGAGTCTCAGTGGTCACATTCAGGTCTGTGGTTGCTTGCTCTCGTTTTTGTCAAGGATGGGGCGGGGATATAGCTCAGTTGGTAGCGCGCTGGATTTGTATTCAGTTGGCCGCTGTCAGCGTGAGTTCGATCCCAGGTTCGGCGGAAATTTATTTCAGAGTCAACTTTGTGTGCAGACTCTCTTCGGTGTCCGAACTCCCCCCCCGTGTACACTACATTGGGTGTGCACGTTAAAGATCCCACGATTGACAAAAGGGTCTTTCCTGGCAAAATTGCTTTGGCACAGTTAATAATTGTCTACCTATACCCGTGTGACTTGGAATAATAGGCCGTGAAAGGTAAATATGCGCCGAAATGGCTGCAATTACTGGCCGTATAAAATTTCATCTCACACGGCATCACTGCTGAGCGCCTAGAACTGTACCCACGGAATATGCGCGATATAAGCCTCATTGATTGATTGATTGAATGTTTGGTTCATTCTGAGTTGAAATGTTTGCTTCTTGTTATATTTTGTCACCTGCTTTTCTTGGTTGGTGGGGCCAGATGATTTGCTGGTTAGCTGTTTTGTTGTCTAGGTACACATCATTTGACAAGCATTAAAGAACAAACCTTTCAAAATGTGGGTGGTTTTTGTTGTTGTTGCTGTAACCTTTTCCTACTTGTTGCCCAAATTGGTAAATGTTCTGTATGCAGTGATAAGCGCCATCTACTTCACAAGAGAGTTTACTTTACTTTGTTGATTTGATTTCAATCCACAGTGATTCCGCCACAGTGGAATTCTTCCTGAACACATACAGCACAAAGCAGGAGATTATTGATGCCATCCGACGAGTACCTTACGTCTACGGATTCACTAACACAGCGGACGCCTTACGCCGTGCCAGGACTGATGTCTTTACCCCAGTAAATGGAGACAGAGCCAGTAAGTCTTTGTGTCTTCGGTATTTGCATGAAGCAGTCCGAGTGTGACTGAAGTCTGCACTCCAGTTAACGGTGACAAGAGACAGTAGTGACTTTGTATGCATTTGGTATTTGTGCGCGGCAGTCCAGGTAAGGTGTCCTATACATTGGCATTGGGAACAAGCTAGTGATTGAAGGATTAAAACGATGGCGCAACTTAAAGGCATAGAAAGCTGATGAATATACACGCTAATTGCTTTACCCAGAGCTGGAGACAGACTAAATTAAGTTCCCTGCAAAATATTGTGGTCTAGGAGCCCTTAAATGTTGAGATATTTGAATTTTTATTTTGATCTAGATGGTCCTATTTATAGATTTGGCAACACATGTAACGTTGATGCAAGGGAGCTAACACCGCGGCTTTGTTGACATCCTCACTTTTTCAGAGGCTAGAACAAGCTGTAATGCATGTATTATGGTCCGCGCATGGTGACATATCGTCATTATATGGTCTTATGGTGCGTTTGACATCGATTGTGGGCAAACTACACTTTGTAAACACGGGAGCGCGTACATATGCCTTTAAGTATTTGTGCAGAAAGAACCATTTACATGTCTGCAAAATAATCCGGTCTCTGCCACCTGAGTGTGCAGACAGAGCCAGTAGATGTAATTGTGTCTTTGACACTTGCTTGCTACAGTCCTCTCTCATGTGACCAATCAGGGGGGGGGGGGTACAGGGGTTCCGGACCCCCCCCCCCCCCCCCCCCCCCCGGGCTGTCATAAAAAAGTAATTTAATACTAACTTTAAAAGAAATAATGAGGGGCTGCTGACACCAGTTGATCATGTTTAAAATCAAGGATAAGCCATAAATTGTTCATAAAATAGCTAAAACTCTTCAGCTGTACCCCAGGTTGTAACTACACCCCCCACCCCCCCCCCCCCCCCCCTCTGGCTTAACTGCTCCACCCCTGCCAATACATTCATTTGCATTGGGGACATGTAGTAGGTGATGGAAGGTTAAAAGGGATGCTGAATGTTAGTAGTTGTGCTCAATGTACCATTAATGTATGCCTGATAAACAAGCGTGTCAACCAGGGAAGATTATTACAGATACCGGATACGACCTTCCATATTCTTTTACAGACACCTTGTATTTCACTCCCATGTAAGTATTTATGGTTCCATTCAACACTGGTAGCTATCAAACCCTGAGGCGCTTGTTGTATGATAAGTAGTCTAACACTAACAGTTTTGAATGCGCCTCCTGGTTGCAAAAGAAAGGACATTCAGGAAGAAAGGTCACCTGTATTGGTGTAATTTACCCCTGACTAAGTGTTTCTATCACTGCAGATGTGCCAAACCCAGTTGTAATCGTGACTGACTGCCAGATCTCTGACATCTTGTTGTCTGAACTCTGGGTCCCCATTTTATCGTTTTTCCAGTGTATTTTGCTGTATTGTCACTACTTGTTTGTTTCTATCACTGCAGGTGTGCCTGAACTCTGGGTCCCCATTTTATCGTTTTTCCAGTGTATTTTGCTGTATTGTCACTACTTGTTTGTTTCTATCCCTTCAGATGTGCCCAACCTGGTTGTAATCGTGACTGACGGTGAGTCCAACATCAACCCCATCGAGACACTGCCCGAAGCAAACCGTATCAAGCGGTCAGGCACCTCTATCATCACTGTGGCTGTTGGGCTGACCAGCAACGCCGAGCTGGTGGGACTGACCTCTCCCCCCATCGCCGAGAACCTGATCTACGTGGACGACTTTGAAGCTTTGGGCCGCTTATCGGACCAAATCGTGGCGCCCCTCTGCTCAGGTAAGAGAGGATTTGTTTTGCTTGAAGTGGATGAAAGGGGATTTACAATGTCATGAAATCAAATATGCATTATAGGAGTACGACAACTTAGACTTAAATTCATGCTCTTATGGATACATTTTAAAGTAGCTATTATCTATTTGCTCTAAGGGACAGTATTTTAGATTTTAAAGTAGTGGACAATATTCTGTTCACCATCTTGAATAGTTCTGTGTGTGAGTACGTTGTTTCGTTTTCTTGCCATTGTGAAACGGAGATTATACTTGTGTAAATAGTTCTTAACATGCAGTCCTCTTTGCATTTGAGTAAATGAATCTGGTCACACATTCGCAGAGTCTAAAGGCCCAACTCAAGAGTGTTTCTCAATGAGTGAATGAATGTAAATCATCTGCGTTGACCTGTTTGAAATGTACCTTCAACTTCTGTTTTATCTTACCTTTATCTTACCTAATTCTGCTTCCGTGGTAGAACGAAAATGTCACAGTCCCTAATGAACATAAGTGTGTGCAAAATGCTTTATAGTATGTTGTAAAAAACATAAAGCTTCCACTTTCCTTTGTTTTCCTTCTTCATTTTATTATTTGAAAACTGAAAATGCAAACAAATGATGGAAAGCTTGTTACATCTGTTCAGTCTCTTGGGAAGACTGTTCCTCTTTGCAGCTTATTTCCTCAAGCATGTGTTAGAGATGTTCATCGCATACAGTTTTCCCGTATTGTGTACGGGATTTATCAAAATGTAGGTGTGTACAAACCAAATTGTACCTGAAATTCATGTCAATGCTGTGATCTTGACAACTGTCCAATTACCTTACAAGATGCAAGTGACGATTAACACACATACTCAGGCATGTCATCTGAATCAAAGAGACACAGACACAGTAAGTGTAGTACACGTTGTAGTGATCGACTGCTTGAATATGTAGGTCAGAGAATCCTTTAAAATAGCCCACTTCCATGGCTTCAGTGACCTTCCCCGTTTCAGATATCTGCATGATCTCTGACAAGTTTTATTTTGAGTTAGATACATGATCGAGTCCTTTTAAAAATTAGAATGTGGAACAAACTTACTAGTTACTTGTTTCTCTTTTAATTCAATCTATGATTCAACCATCATTTGAGAATTTAACTCCAGAAATGATGAATTGAAAAGCAGTATGAGAGATTATGCAAATGAGTACTAAAAATAGACCTGACAGTGCCTATGCTATTTTCCAATCAATCAATCAATATGAGGCTTTTATCGAGCGTATTCTGTGGGTACAGTTCTAAGCGCAGGAATTTTTATTTTTTAATTTTATTTTTTAATGCAATTTATATCGCGCACATATTCAAGGCGCAGGGATTTATTTATGCCGTGTGAGATGGAATTTTTTTACACAATACATCACGCATTCACATCGGCCAGCAGATCGCAGCCATTTCGACGCATATCCTACTTTTCACGGCCTATTATTCCAAGTCACACGGGTATTTTGGTGGACGTTTTTATCTATGCCTATACAATTTTGTCAGGAAAGACCCTTTTGTCAATCGTGGGATCTTTAACATGCACACCCCAATGTAGTGTATGTGTTTTCTTTGTGCCCTTTGTATTGTTGTGGTTATAGCCATCCGACTTCGGTGGGTCGGCAAATTGGAGGAGATGGATAGAAACAAGAATAAAGATCGCTATGATAGTAGTTTCTGCTGCTATTGTCCACAGATGGAGAGACTTGACAGACTTGTATATCTCACACGGCATAAATAAATCCCTGCGCCTTGAATATGTGCGCGATATAAATTGCATAAAAATTACAAAAATTAAATAAATCCCTGCGCTTAGAACTGTACCCACAGAATACGCGCGATATAAGCCTCATATTGATTGATTGATTGATTGAAGTCATACAAGTCTGTCTCTCAATTTAGTCCACAAAAGATGAGAAAATGGCAACACAAAATACTCGCATGGCGTTCTTTATCCCTGTCTCTAAGTTCCCTCCTCCACTTCACCAGCCCGACCAAAACCCAGTGGCCACAGCCATAACAATACACAGTGAACTACATGTTGTTATTCTGTCGAGCTCACTCCAACGCACGTCCACTCTCTCCTGTGTCCTGTGTCTTGCGTCTGGCAAGGTTCTCTCGTGCTCTAGCATGTACAAACTCAATCCAAATTTAGCTACCTAGGAAAGTAGAGAGCATTCAAAAAAATCCAATCAAAATCTTAGTAACCACATCAAATCCAAGCAGATAGGCCTACCACGTTTTATTGGTTGAAAAGACAAGGAGAGTGGGGGGGGGGGGGGGGAAGGAGGTGTAATAAAAAACGCTCGCGCTGGACCCGAGTACTCTTCAGACATTCACACACACACACACACACACACTCTCTCTCTCTCTCCCTCTCTCCCTCACTCCCTCCCTCTCTCTCTTTCTTTCTTACACACACACACACACACACACACACACACACACACACGAGTACACTCATGCACGCACACACACACACACACAAACACACACACACACACACACACACACACACACACACACACACACAAACAGTAACACTAACACATTCGCACAAAATGAACACACACCCACACACACCGCACGAGAGAAAAAGACTACAGGGAGGCATTGACATCAAAGACTTTCGACCGTGACGACGTCACTATTCTTGGTTTACGGTACCATTCGGCGGCTTTGCTATGAGTATGCCATAGTCTTGGTTGGCCGAGACCTTGCACCGTTCTATGAGACTGCCTGGCTGGCACCGCGAATTCCTCCCACCGCCAAGTCGTTTTTTTGTGGTTTATTTCGCATTTAGGTCCCAGGTAACATTATGAAGTTTTAATACGATCAATCGGACCTATTATCAAGTTAGTGTATCAACTTTTGAACGAGCTGCGCCCAGTAGTTTCCCAGCAATAAGCTGTTAAGTCGAGACACACACACACACACAGACAGACAATTAAAGTCTGCTGAGCCCTAGTACTAGCGTACTCGGGGATAAACAACAACCTTCCACTAAGCTAGCTGGCAGACTTATCTGGTTTACCCCAATCAAAGGAAATCACACCCACTTGACATTTACTAACTCCCCGAGAGATGAGATGCAGTTAGGCAGGCGCCACATTGCATAACACCACCTGCAGACTTCCCGGGCTTGCCTCTGACACAAATGGACTGTCCACTGTAGTGAACTTGCTTCAGCTAACTGGACAGTGATAATTGCTTGCAGCTGTTCTAAGATGGACACAGGTGCATCCCAGCATTTATAGTTTAAAGAATAATGAATTGACACAAAACACAAATCGATCAGCAACATGAACAACCATTATTAACTGGACAATGACATTTTTTGTCCATTAGCTTTACTCATATTTACTGGTCATAGTTCACCCTGTCACACCCGAAAATGGTAACAAGTAGTTTTCCTTTTCCTTAACCATTTGCTGTCCTTTTGTACCTTCAGTCGTTATTTTGCATGCCTCTCCTCATCCTATGAAATTAGTAGCCTGAATGTTGAAACACAAATGGTAGTACATCTTTCAGATGTAAAATGATCGCGTTGTTTAAGTGTGTGAGAAAGATTGCAGTTTCAAGCATGTTTTCTTCGTATGCGCTTTCGTTTGACTTTGACTGCAGTGTATGTGTGTGTTGCTTATATCACAATTAGGTTATAACCAGCCGTAGGTTCTTCAGACTTTGGCTGAAGTGTGTATGTGTGTTACTTATTAGATAGTACTGGTTGTTGGTCTTATATTTCCTCTCGCTGTTTGTGGAATGTTTTGATTGAGTATAGACATGTGCTAGTGCACCACATGACATGCATATGTCTGACAATATTGCAGGCAGAGAGTATTTAACATGTTTCACTTGCATGTGTATTTAATAACATATTTCTTCTTGCAACAGATGCCAACCTGTGTGACAACGACCCTTGCCGTAACGAGGGAGTGTGCCTGGATGGACTCAGGTCCTACGTCTGTCTCTGCCAGTCTGGTTTCTATGGCGACAACTGCGAAAAACGTAAGTTGCACTAAATCCAAAAACAAAGAGACTGCCAACGTTCCAAAATTCAGAATCAAAAAACAAGAAAGGTAGGTTGTTGGAACGTTTGTTATTGACAAAACAATACCTTCACAAATAAAAGACCGTTGGGTCGATATATTTGTGAATGTATTGTTTTGTCAGTAACAAACGTTCCAACAACCTACCTTTCTTGTTTTTTGATTGTAAGTTGCACTGTTTCGCAACTTGAATTGACATTTATCACTCCACGGAGCCAGAGTGGCATAGTGGCTAGATTGTGTGGCTCTTCGACTGGTGGACCAGTTTCGAGCTACACATGGAGCCAATTACAACACCCTTTTGTACAGAGCATTCTCCAGTTCACCTAGCGTAAAGGAGTACCCTGGCCCTGAATAAGGCCTGGGACGCTAAATGCAAGTAGAGAAAGAGTAGATGAACACTGCCCTCGTGAAGTTGGCCCTATAGACCAACTTTGAACCACACTTGGAGCCAATTACAACCCACTTTTATTCGGAGCATTCTCTAGTCCATCTGGCGTAAAGGGTTACCTGGCCCTATTCAAGGCCAGGGACGCTAAATGCAAGTAGAGAAAAAGTAGATGGACACTGCCCACATGAACCTTGCCCTAGAGAAGTTGAGATCTCTAACCTTTCAGTCCCCAACAACCAAAATAATTGCGATGGAACTACCTACAAAATAAACCTATTCAGGGCCAGGCAAGCTAAAGGCAACTAAAGAAAGAGTAGATGGACACTGCCCTTATGAACCTGGCCCTAAAGAAGTTCAAGAGCCCCCCTACGACCAAAATAACGGATTGGACTACAGTGGAACCCCTGCTTTAAGACCTTCACAACTCTGAGAAAATCAGGTCTTAAAAAGGAGGGAGTCTTAAAAAGGAGGGAGTCTTAACATGGAGGGAGTCTTAAAAAGGAGGGAGTCTTAACATGGAGGGAGTCTTAAAAAGGAGGGAGTCTTAACATGGAGGGAGTCTTAAAAAGGAGGGAGTCTTAAAATGGAGGTAGTCTTAAAATGGAGGGAGTCTTAAAAAGGAGGGAGTCTTAAAAAGGAGGGAGTCTTAAAAAGGAGGGAGTCTTAAAATGGAGGGAGTCTTAAAAAGGAGGGAGTCTTAAAAAGGAGGGAGTCTTAAAATGGAGGGAGTCTTAAAATGGAGGGAGTCTTAAAATGGAGGGAGTCTTAAAAAGGAGGGAGTCTTAAAATGGAGGGAGTCTTAAAATGGAGGGAGTCTTAAAAAGGAGGGAGTCTTAAAAAGGAGGGAGTCTTAAAAAGGAGGGAGTCTTAAAATGGAGGTAAATTTACAGAGCAAATGAACAGAAAATCTGAAAAAGCAAGGTCTTTTTATGGAGGAAGTCTTAAATTTGGGGGTCTCAAGGGGGGGGGGGGGGTGTTCCACTGTACCTCTAACATTCACTGTATTGTTTTCGTTGTTTTACACAGAGTGTGGACCCAAGACAGACGTGGCCTTCATCCTGGACTCTTCCACTTCCGTGGGCTCAACCAACTTCAACGACATCAAGACCTATGCCGAGATGCTCATGCGCAACATGAACCCTGACTCCTGTGACGTCAACATCGCCGCCATGAAGTACAGCTCTGCCGCCATGATCCAGTTTGGGTAGGGGTCCCTGCCTTTGATGTCTTTGATGTAGTATTTTTGTTCCAGGCTGTTGGGCCTCGAATAGCGTTACCTGCTGAAGAGACGATAAACAATAAAACCAACATTTATCACTCAACATTGATTTTTACGATTTATAGAACACAATGCGGCAAGCACAGGATCGTGCAAAACAAATGAGCACATGTAAATGCCTATCAGAGTTCTGTTAGAACAAAGAAGTATTTCATTTAAACGTAACGTTTTGTTTTATCATAAATTAAACGTTCCAATAACATTCCTTTCTGTGTGCTTTTTATTCTGATGAAGAATTTCGCTTCTTTTGATAGTTTTCATGATTGCTTAGTACCGTCAGCGTTCGTGGCCAGATTCGTACATATTGTGAGGCTGTTGCTCAGTTGTCATCTTGAAGGTACTGTTGTTCACGAAAGCCTTCAATCTTTGTACATATGCTTTTGCTTATAGTATCAATGTTGTTTTCAGCAAACTGTTGCAATCTTTTTGTTCGTATATTTGCTTCCACTATCCCTTCTTCATGACATGATTGCCTAATCAAACATACTTTTCTTCTTCTCTAAAAACAAAAATATCCCACACAACAATTACTAACTTATATCCTCTATCTCTCAATGACAGACTGGGCGATCATGACACGATGGAAGACATCTCAGTCGCCATCAACGCCATTGGCTACACTCGAGGCAGAGCCAACATGGCCGACGCTCTCCGCGCTCTGCGTACAGACATCTTCAACGGACGTAACGGAGATCGGCCCGATGCCAAGAACGTTGCCTACCTGCTGACGGATGGAGGCATCGAGATCAACAGGGACCTCACGCTGTCTGAGGCTGACCTCATCATTGATGCCGGAGTCAGGTAAGATAAGCGAGGACTATTAATAATCGGGAGAGCCACCATTTAAGATTTGTTTTATGTCTCCCAGGACTTGTAATCAACAGAGATTTCGACAGCAGGAAAACTGTGAATGATCTCAAGGGCTTGCTGCTGATGTTAGTATTATTTGTATATGTTGTCCTGTATCCATACGAAGACATTTGTTGTCTATTTCTGTTGCCCTGTATCCATACGGGGATTGTCTGTATCTGTTGTTCTGTATCCATACGGGGACATTTATTGTCTGTACATGTTACCCTGTATCCATACGGGGATTGTCTGTATCTGTTGCCCTGTATCCATACGAGGACATTGATTGTCTGTATCTGTTGTCCTGTATCCATACGAGGACATTGATTGTCTGTATCTGTTGTCCTGTATCCATACGAGGACATTGATTGTCTGTATCTGTTGTCCTGTATCCATACGAGGACATTGATTGTCTGTATCTGTTGTCCTGTATCCATACGAGGACATTGATTGTCTGTATCTGTTGTCCTGTATCCATACGAGGACATTGATTGTCTGTATCTGTTGTCCTGTATCCATACGAGGACATTGATTGTCTGTATCTGTTGTCCTGTATCCATACGAGGACATTGATTGTCTGTATCTGTTGTCCTGTATCCATACGAGGACATTGATTGTCTGTATCTGTTGTCCTGTATCCATACAAGGACATTTATTGTCTGTATATGTTACCCTGTATCCATACGGGGATTGTCTGTATCTGTTGCCCTGTATCCATACGAGGACATTGATTGTCTGTATCTGTTGTCCTGTATCCATACGAGGACATTGATTGTCTGTATCTGTTGTCCTGTATCCATACGAGGACATTGATTGTCCGTATCTGTTTCTCTGTATCCAAGTGGCGAGAGGTTTTGACTGTTATTTATCTGGTTCTTCTGCAGACTGATCCCTCTGGGCGTGGGGCTGCGGCAGCGCAGTGAGATCGAGTTGATCGCCAACGCACAGGGCATGCCGCTGATGGAGATCGAGAACGAGAGGAAGCTGGAGGAGATGAGCGACCAGGTGCTGGAGGCCGTCATGGATAGTGAGTACTACCTGGTTTTTCGTGTATTCTTAAGTGTTCTTCTGTTACACGGAGAACGATTTGTGGGTTTTCATTACCATACATTTTCATTCCATGCTGAAGATTTCCTTTGACAGTTTTTGGGAGAGCGAGTGTAATTCAATAGACGAACTCAGAAAATAACTTTGTGAGGGTTGTGAGAGAGTGACCTTTTCTTGCAAATCATCCGACAAAGGATGGACCCATCACTAGTAAGGGGTCTGTCGGAAACACGTGCTCCGGTCCGTGTGTTTCCGCCAGGCTGCACTGCTAATGATTGGTCCATCCTTTGTTTGTCTGAGGTTTTGCAAGAAATTGTCACTTTTCCAAAACACCTGCAAACCCGACGGAGTTATTTCCAAATATCGTCTATTGATGCAGTTGTGTCAATGAAATGTAAAAACTGATAACAATATTTGGAAGTGTAGGACACAGACAAGTTTTCATTATGGTGGTTAGCCTTACCTATTTCTTCGCCTGAATAGTTCAAGATGTTATTACTGAAAAGGGTAAACAGGGAGAAAGACTTTTGTAAATGTTATTGTTTAGAGAGAACCTGGTTTCGTTCAATATTGTGTATAATTATGTTCTCAATTTGGAGGTTTAAGGGAAAAGGGCTGTTGGGGTTTTGTTTTTGACCTTTTCGTGGAAATGTGGTAAATGATTGGGATTTGTCAGTATACTTGAAGCATTCTTTTAAAAGATAAAGCTTATTTAGTGGCTGGTAGGGTGGGGATGCAGGGAGAATTTGATGGGGAAAAAATGGGTCTTTTATGGGATCAGTCACGCTGCGAGTCAGTGATTTACATGTGTATGTTCATCGCAGATCTTTAAGCGCAACAGTGTTAACATTTAACTGGCCTCTTCACTCTGAGCGAGATGTGATGACGGAAGTTAAAGACCAGGGGTTGTGTTCCGGAATGGGAATGGATAGATCAGTCTGTTGCAGTAAACTTTTAATTATTGGAGATATCATCAATCATTCAACAATTTCACATTCGTGAATATGATTTTTTTCTTCTTCAATATTGCTGTATAGTGGCACGTCAGTACTCTAGTATGGCCTACAAATCTGTCCTTCCAAGACTCGGATTTTAATTTGTTTTTGGACCTGTTTATTTCAGACGGAGGTGGTGAAGTTATACCAGCAACTTTTATTTGGAATGAGATTTTTTTTGCATCCACTTGGTTTCGAGTTTTGAATTCTGTTACAACTGTCCTCTCTGATAATAGACGGATTCCGGAAATTATACTCCGTCCAGTTTGTTTGTTGTGGGAGAGTGACCTTTTCTTGCAAAACATCTGACACACGCTTCGCTAGTGATTGGCCCATCCAATGTTTGGCAGAGGTTTTGCAAGAAAAGTTCACTCTTCCACAACCCATACAAACCCGACGGAGTTACTTCCGTAAATCGTCTACTCTTTTAGCTCTTTCTACAGAATCATGTCACTCTCTGTTGCTTGTATAGACATGGATTGGAAGAAGACTTTGATCGAAAAACAAAAAGAAATCATTAAATAAAAAAAAGATAGAAAAAACACCTTTTTTTGTCTTGGTAGCCATGCAAATGGATGGCGAAAACAACAACAACAGTATAAACTTCTGTTTGACAAATCGTGTTTATTAACGATGCAACTGGCAAAGTTATTTTAAACTTACAAAATGTGTTCCAAATGTTTCTTATCTTCCTAATATCTCTTCAGTCTCTTCATATCTAACAACAGCACTAAAGGTGTTGAGAACATAATGAATTGTCACTTGCGAAATTCGCCAGGCACATTCTTTGAAAGAAAGAAAGAAAGAAATCAAGATCGAAAGAAAGAAAAGTGAGAAAAGAAGGAAAAGTGAGGTACATGTACTCCGAATGGTACTAAGAATGTCAGCAAAGCAGAGAGTGACATAAGTGTTACGTTTGCAACAATGAAACTTACGTTTGCTTCTGGCTTCAAAGAAAGCTGTTCATATATTCTGTACATGCTGCACACCCCAGAGAATCGGGCCACCAAATAACGATCGTCTTTTCAAGTGCGCTTGTTTTACACAAATGCCGAGAGACTGCCTGATGAGAGCTATAGCTCCTCATTTAAAATAAATTGACGTCAAAAGCGAGAATGCTTGGCAGAATAACAAGACGGACCTGTTCAGGTTCAATACTCATTGGAAGAAAGAATGCCACTGGAAGAAAGCGTACAGGTCACAAGTTGAAGAAAATGGTGTGCCCTGTATATCAAAATACTTTGAATGTAAACAGTAAAAACTTGCTAAGTACTGTGGTCATTTTGAACCAGAAGCAAACAGCAGTGGTTAAGTAGGTCTCTGTCTTTTAAGCTTCTTTCATCCACTGTAAGAATTGATTTTCTAGAGGAAAGAATAGACACTTAAGGAATTCGACTGCTGTTGACATTGCTGCATGATAAAATGTACACCTTTAACATGTTTTGCATGAAGACCGTTAAAAGAAACCCAGTGATATGCATTCATAGCTAATCACTAATACAATGTCACCACGTCACAACAAAATCCACTTGCAGACTCTCTTTATTAAAAAAAATTATATATAAAGACACACTTCTTGTGAAAACAGTTCAAATTAGACCAAAGGAAAATATATGTTGGTTTAGGGTAACGTGACCAAAAAAGATAGGGTCGGTAGGTCGCCTTTTAAAAAAACAAAATTATTTAGTCGATTTTAAAGGCGGTTACTTCCCTGAGTCTCGGTATGGTTCGCAAAATGTGCCAAAAGTTAGTTTGTTTTTGAGAAATTAAAAAAAAGTGTTAGTGTCGGCGGGAAAAAATAGGGTCGGTCGGGTTACCCTAAACCAACATATATTTTTATTTGGCCTCACCATCTGAGATCTGGCCAGCCTTTTACATGGGATAAGACCATCCCTCCACGTGGCTGTTGATTGTTGGTGTGTGTCCAAGTGGAGGGATGGTGTTATTCCATGTAACAGCCTGGCCTGGTCGGAGACGGTCAGCCCGACTGGTTCCTCCAAAACGACTGTGCCTTTGATCATGGAATATAGTTGTCATGTGACCAGTTCAGAGGCAGAATGTACACTGATATGTTCCCACGGGCAAATATTAAATCTACTTTTGCACGACATTACAAATGACCACATTCTACTCACTATTCACATTCACAAGAATCATTCATTATTGTTAGATCCTACAAATGCACAACATTTAATACCAGTGAGTTTGAGAATGTGCGTGGCTTAAAGATACTATCCTTCCCATGTAAATCATCTTGACAAACATCACACATATCTGTCCATGCAGGCTCTCAAATGGGGCAATTGCATCTTTCCACTTACGCACATACCCAACATTCCTTGGCTTGCATACTGTGCAAAGTGGACATTTTTCATTGAATTCAATTCACAGATTGTCACTTACAAAATTAATTCATTAAGAAAACGCTGCCAAGCCAAGCTTGGTCGTCAATTTTAGTTTTTTTGTTATTGTTGGTCGAATTGAAAAGAAGTTCTTACTCCATGTAAAAGCCTGGACAGATCTGTGGTGGTTTACATGACCTCTACCCGCCAATAATTGAAGTTCAAAGGGGAGGGGGTTCTTGTGTTATCGAGCCATGGTTCGTGTTTGTTGGGAGATGTTTAAGAAGTGTGAGAGATATATAGCTCAATCCCAATCGGCTTCATCACTAACACAAATCTTTCCCTTCACCATGCCGCTCTAACAACGCTGGTAAACAAACTCTGTAATCCCATAAACAAGAAAAAAACACAATAATGTTCATTTTTAACCAAACGATGTTGCTGCATGCATTGTTACTTGCATTCTCATGCCTTGTTATTGCCATAGATGATCCAAAGAAGCGTACGCACCTCTAATGTAAAAACCATGTGTCGTTGTCAAAATGATATGACTGCTATTAATTGGTAAGGGTGAGAACACCGCCCAAAACTGGTTGAAAAAAATAACGGTTGGCAACCTTTTTGTCTTGATCTTCCATTTACATAGTATTGATGTTGTGAAACTGTTGGTGAATGTTAATGATATGACACTGAATGTTCCATTGGTACATGCTCGTCTTGTGAATTTTGAACTTACCATCTGTAATACTGAAGTCATTAAAATATTAGGGGCTTGCTTTTAATGAGCTCCTGTGACTGCTTTGAATCGCATCATACCTATGACAGCTTCAAGGATAGATCTGTGAGAGTAAACACAACCCGTCGAGTCCAAAAGGTGGTGCTTACAAATCATATATATGTTGTGCAATCTACCAATTAATGCCATATTTTTATTCATCCTCCGTGTCTAATTCAAAAAGGAACATTTATACATTAAGTTTTTCCAGTTAAGTCTCGTTCATTCCTCTAAAAATGTTCGCCCTGCTAGAAAGCTCAGAAAGCAGGGGTGGCGTGTACGAGAACATGCCCAACTAGGTGGGATCCAAGCACTGGGTCAGATTTATTGAAATCTCAAACCAATCTCAGTTTCAACCAATTGGATCCAGCGCTTGGTTCCTGCCAGTTGAGCACTTGCTCGTGCATACCGTCCCAGGAGGAGGAGCTTTGCACTCCAGGGACATGTGATAATGTATGACTGGGTGCACGTGCAGGGGCTAACGAGTGCAACAGCGCCCCCTGTCAGAACAACGGACAGTGCATCAGTGAGCCCCTGGGCTACAGGTGTGAGTGTGCTGACGGATTCACGGGTGACGTTTGCGAGAAAGGTAGGTATGGCAAGCGATTCAGTTCTGTCTTGCCAGAAATGACTGTGGATCGAAGTATACTCTTCAAAAAAAGTTAAGGACCGGTCATGAAAGGTTCACAATCTTTAAAATATTTGCCAAAAATCAAGGGTTTGACAATTTGATTGAAACGTGACTTTTTTTAATTAACAAAAGGGCAGTGAGTCTTGCTCTAGGAACATTTTTTACAGGCAGTGTTACTGTGTTATACTAAACAGGCGGAAAAAGTGAGGTTTTCTTTCAAAAGGGGGCAGTTTTCAAAGTCCTATGAAATCGGTGAAGGGTATACATTTTGTCTTTCTGTGTCCCTGTTGTATGGTGATACATAATTTAAAAAATTCAGTATTATTCATCGGTGCCTGTTTTTTTAAGTGTTTGTATTCTGTGAACATGAGTTATTCTTTTGCCTCAACAATTAATGACACTCTGGTGTCATTTTTCCCCACACTCTTTCAACCTGACACAGCCAAAATAAAATGTTGGTGCCACCGGCAGTTCCAAGACACACATTGTGTCCTTCTATTCCATAAAGTACATAAGTATTCATATATAATGTTTCCTTTCGAAACCTGATATATTGTTCTGTGAAACTGTACATCGTCATTGCCAAGGGAAGCCGTATCCTGTTAAGCTTTGTGCTGTAGATTGACATAGGTGTTAATTACACTGCTATGGTTTCTGGTGGTTAGCCAAGTAATGGTCCAATGTTGGTGGTGCACATGCACTGAAGGAACATTGCAGGGTGTTTTTTTTTAACCTAACAGAAGTCATATATATTCGTTTTTTTTCTAATTTTAAAAATTGCCAAGTTTCACCCAGGTTTCTCCTTCCATATCGTGCAACTGCCATGGCAGGCATAAATCGCATTATGCCGAAATAAAGTGTGTTGATTCAATATGATTTCACAAGCTTTTTTTTTACATTTAAACAAAAAGAGAACACACCAGTAACCAGGATTGGTACATTCTTAATCAAAATTCGGACAGCTTGTCGCTGCCTTCTTCAAGATGGTAAAAACAGACCTGGGAACCAATACGATGTTGCCGTATGCTGTACGTTTTATTGTCTACAATACAATTAGAACGGTCGTTGGAAAAAAATACGATCAAAGGAGTTCCTAGACTAATTTTCTTCACAAACGCATCCGGAAGTCGACCCAGTATTTTGGATGTTCGAATGCTGCGTGGAGTGCACTCATTTTTCTGGAAAAACGCGAAGTTTCTTTAAGAATACTCCAAGTGCAAAACAGGGGTTCCCTGGTCTGTAAAAAGTAAGGAATGACGGCGCGTCATGATCATGCTTCTTTACATTGAAAGCCTCTGCATGAACTGCGTCTTTCTCCCCACAGAGTGCAGCGCCAAGGCGGACGTGGTGTTCGTGCTGGACTCGGGTCGCTATAACTCGCGCCAGGACGTGAGGAACGTCAAGCGCTTCGCCAGAGACGTGGTCAAGCGTATGGCCTTTAGACAGGGAAACTTCAAGGTGGGCAAACATGGAACAATTCTCTTCAATTTCTTTTCCTGTCAACTCTTCTGTTTAGCTGATTGTTTTTGTAACTTGTGCTGAGGAAGACGATAAGTCGAAACCGGTTCTTGTTTTTGTATTCTTGTTGCTATTTTCTGGTGAGTACGTTTTTATTGACTCACATGCGAAGCAAAAGTGAGTCTATGTACTCACCCGAGTCGTCCGTCCGGAAAACTTTAACGTTGGATATTTCTTGGACACTATTCAGTCTATCAGTACCAAATTTGGCAAGATGGTGTATGATGACAAGGCCCCAAAAAACATACATAGCATCTTGACCTTGCTTCAAGGTCAAGGTCGCAGGGGCCATAAATGTTGTCTAAAAAACAGCTATTTTTGAGTCACTTGAGAAAAAGTGACTCTATGTAATCGGTCAGTGTTAGTCTGTCCGGCCGGCCGGCCGGCCGTCCGGCCGGCCGTCCGTCCGTAGACACAACCTTAACGTTGGACTTTTCTCGGAAACTATCAAAGCGATCGGGCTCATATTTTGTTTAGTCGTGACCTCCAATGACCTCTACACTTTAACGATGGTTTCGTTGACCTTTGACCTTTTTCAAGGTCACAGGTCAGCGTCAAAGGAAAAATTAGACATTTTATATTTTCTCGGAAACTATCAAAGCGATCGGGCTCATATTTTGTTTAGTCGTGACCTCCAATGACCTCTACACTTTAACGATGGTTTCGTTGACCTTTGACCTTTTTCAAGGTCACAGGTCAGCGTCAAAGGAAAAATTAGACATTTTATATCTTTGACAAAGTTCATCGGATGTGATTGAAACTTTGTAGGATTATTCTTTACATCAAAGTATTTACATCTGTAGCCTTTTACGAACGTTATCAGAAAAACAAGGGAGATAACTAGCCTTTTCTGTTCGGCAACACACAACTTAACGTTGGGCTTTTCTCGGAAACTATAAAAGTGACCGGGCTCAAATTTTATGTGAACGTGACTCATTGTGTTGTGAATAGCAATTTCTTCCTGTCCATCTGATGCCCCATATAATATTCAGAACTGCGAAAGTGACTCGATCGAGCGTTTGCTCTTCTTGTTCCCATTTTCTCTGAAGTTTTTGAGATTGAATACCTCACCTATATATGATATATAGGGCAAAGTAAGCCCCATCTTTTGATACCAGTTTGGTTTACCTTGCTTCAAGGTTAAGGTCACAGGAGCTCTTCAAAGTTGGATTGTATACATATTTTGAAGTGACCTTGACCCTGAACTATGGAAGATAACTGTTTCAAACTTAAAAATTATGTGGGGCACATGTTATGCTTTCATCATGAGACACATTTGGTCACATATGATCAAGGTCAAGGTCACTTTGACCCTTATGAAATGTGACCAAAATAATGTAGTGAACCACTAAAAGTGACCATATCTCATGGTAGAAAGAGCCAATAAGCACCATTGTACTTCCTATGTCTTGAATTAACAGCTTTGTGTTGCATGACCTTGGATGACCTTGACCTTGGGTCAAGGTCACATGTATTTTGGTAGGAAAAATGTGTAAAGCAGTTCTTAGTGTATGATGTCATTGCTAGGTTTAGTTATTTGACCTTGACCCTGAAGGTCAAGGTCATGTAAAGGTCAAGGTCAAGCATGTGAGTCGTATGGGCTTTGCCCTTCTTGTTGTTATCTTGTTTTGTTTCAAGGTGGGCGTGGTAGATTTTGGCACCAACGCAAGGACCAGGCTCACATTCGCTGAGGGCGACAACAAGAAGACGGTCAAGTCCGTGCTTGGCAGCATCAGGTAGGTTGCTGGGCCGAGGTGCACGACAAAGTAACCAGCCGGGTGGGAGCCAGAATTGGTCGAAATTGAGATTTGTTGTGATTTCAAAAAATCAGACCCTGCTGTTTGTTCTCATCAGGTTGGGGGGCACACACTTGGTGCACCTCAGTCTTGGTCCTTGCAGGGCTGCTGGATCGAGGTGCACGAGAAAGTTACCAACCGGGTGGGAGCCAGCCGCAGTGTTTGACTAGGCCACACACAAAAAATAGTCTGTTTACGGTATCCCGACCGACCCTATTTTTTCGCGCGACCCTAGACTTTTTTGGGGCATTTGGGGGGGGGGGGGGGGGGGGGGAAATAAAAAATATATATAATAAATAAAAAATAAATAAAAAATTAAATCTTTGTTTTTTGGCAAAATAACTTAAAAATATGTTTTTTTGGAAAAAGAATATAAAATAAAAATCCTGACCTACCGACGCTATTTTTTTGGCCTATGTTACCGTAAACAGACTTTTTTTTGGGGGGCCGTAGTTAAAATTGAGATTTGTTGTGATTTCAACGAATCAGACCCTGCTGTTTGTTCTTATCGGGTTGGGGGGCACGCACTTGGTGCACCTCAGTCTTGGTCCTTACTGCAAGGCACAAGTCCTGGTTGTAAGCTTAACAGCAATTATACCAGCCAGAAATGTGTCATGATTCAGAGTTTCAGAGTACGTGTTCCTGTTGCATGTATAAGATAATTTTGCTAGTGCATATGTCGCTGAACCCTTTGATGTAAATCAACCATATTATTTACAAATTTGATTGACACTGGACTCAATTTTGATTAATATAATGCGCATATATTGATACCTGACTTAAGTTTGACTAATATAGTGTGCGTATATTGATACTCAAGTTTGATTGATATATTGTGTGATATATGAACCACACTCTTCCATCCATTGTTTAATTGTATGGACAATAAATTATCTTATGTCTTATGTCACTCATCCAGAGAAAAAGTCATGTGAGCGCCACTGATATCATGGGATGTATTGCAGGCCACGTCATTTTGATTAATATATTGCGCATATATTGATACCTGAATCAAGCTTGACTAATATATTGTGCGTATATTGATACTCAAGTTTGACTGATATATTGTGTGTCACTCGTCCACAGAAAAAGTCATGTGAGTGCCACTGATATCATGGGGTGTATTGCAGGCCACGAAAGGAGGACCCAGAGCCCTACAACGCCATTCGCCGTGTGGAGGCTGACATCATCAACAGACTGGGGGACAGGGAGGACGTGCCCAACTACATGATCCTCGTCACCACCGCCATGGGAGGCAGGCCCACTGTTGAAGCCATCAACGACCTCAAGGGACTTGGCACCAAGGTCATCGGTGTAGGTCAGTAGCAGCTGCAGTGTTTTTTGTCAAAAAGTCTTTGCATTTCTTCTTCTTCTTGCCCACGTGCCTCTGTTTACCTTTGAAATACACCAAGTTCTTTTAAAAAGACAAACCTAGCTATGCCACACACCAGTCGCTATCGAAAAAGACAACCAGTGCACTGAGCCACTTATTTTCAAATATGATATGAAACTGGGCCTTTTGGTGTATAAAAGACAGAAACTTTGACCCCTGGTTGGTTTATTGACGTAACCATATCTCAAACAGGAAACTTCCAATTTTGGCAGATTTTGCACGGTAATTTCTGTGTGGATTCATAAATCACGTGAAAGGAGTATTATTGCAATTGTAGGAATTTCCCCTTAATAAGGTTTCTTGCTGGACAATCAGTACTGCTCGATCTTCAAAAGGTGTTGTGTTCACTGTTGTATGTGTACAGTGGAATCCCCCCCCCCCCCCTCCTCCCCCCGACCCTTCGGGACCTCCAAAAATCTGAGAAAACAGGGTCTTAAAAAGGAGGAAGTCTTAAAATGGGGGATAAATTGACAGAGGCTATGAACAATAAATCTGAGAAAACAAGGTCTTAAAAAGGAGGAAGTCTTAAAATGGGGGGTAAATTGACAGAGGTTATGAACAATAAATGTGAGAAAACAAGGTCTTAAAAAGGAGGAAGTCTTAAAATGGGGGGTAAATTGACAGAGGTTATGAACAATAAATGTGAGAAAACAAGGTCTTAAAAAGGAGGAAGTCTTAAAATGGGGGGTAAGTTGACAGAGGTTATGAACAATAAATCTGAGAAAACAAGGTCTTAAAAAGGAGGAAGTCTTAAAATGGGGGGTAAATTGACAGAGGTTATGAACAATAAATCTGAGAAAACAAGGTCTTAAAAAGGAGGAAGTCTTAAAATGGGGGGTAAATTGACAGAGGTTATGAACAATAAATGTGAGAAAACAAGGTCTTAAAAAGGAGGAAGTCTTAAAATGGGGAGTAAATTGACAGAGGTTATGAACAGAGAATCTGAGAAAACAAGGTCTTAAAAAGGAGGAAGTCTTAAAATGGGGGGTAAATTGACAGAGGTTATGAACAGAGAATCTGAGAAAACAAGGTCTTAAAAAGGAGGAAGTCTTAAAATGGGGGGTAAATTGACAGAGGTTATGAACGGAGAATCTGAGAAAACAAGGTCTTAAAAAAGGAGGAAGTCTTAAAATGGGGGTAATTTTACAGAGGTTATGAACAGAAAGTGTGAAAAAGCAAGGTCTTAAAAGGGAGGAAGTCTTAAAATGGGGGGTAAATTGACAGAGGTTATGAACAATAAATGTGAGAAAACAAGGTCTTAAAAAGGAGGAAGTCTTAAAATGGGGGGTAAATTGACAGAGGTTATGAACAGAGAATGTGAGAAAACAAGGTCTTGAAAGGGCGAGAGTCTTGAATGGGGGAGTCATAAGGGGGTTCCACTGTACCCACGACCTACAAGGTTGACTGTCAGTAGATGCTAATCGTTGGTGTGTTGCACGTGCAGGAGTGGGCTTGACGGGCTCTGACCAGCGACTGATGGAGGCAGCCGTGTCACAACCCACACAGGACATGATGTTCACTGTCAGCGACACAGCGGACCTCGACGCTTTGGCTGAAGACTTCGTCGACTTTGTCTGTAACGGTAGGTGTCATTTTGGCCAAATTGAGAAGAATTTTCATTTGTGTGAAGGAAACCAAGAGTGAAAAAAAATATGCTCAGAAAAAGTCAGTTCTTAAAAATATTTATTTTTTTCACTCTCTTGGTTTCCTTCACACAAATGAAAATTCTTCTCAATTGACCGTAGTGTATTTCTCTTATCTTAGTGTAGATTTTATTTCTGTGCTTGCACCAGAATTTTAAGTTTCGACTTGTAACTTCCCTTAGAATAATTTTTCTTACTATGACCCTGGATTATATGTACATATATTTTTGGTTTAATCTTATCTTACTTTAACTTATCATAGCTAGCTTAGCATACTTTACCTTACCTAATCTACCTAACGTTTGTGGTTGCATGTCCGTTGTTACTTTTGATCAAGTGAGATCATCTCTTATTATCAGCTTTTGACGGCTAGTGTAACGGGGATAAACAACTTAGTGAGATGCACTGATGCTGGCCATAGGTGCTCTATTTTCTCTCTCCTTTTTACATTTAGTCAAGTTTTGACTAAATGTTTTAACATAGAGGGGGAATCGAGACGAGGGTCGTGGTGTATGTGTGTGTGTCTGTCTGTCTGTCTGTCTGTGCGTGTGTGTGTGTGTAGAGCGATTCAGACCAAACTACTAAACCGATCTTTATGACATTTGACATGTGAGTTCCTGGGAATGATATCCCCGGACGTTTTTTTCTTTTTTTCGATAAATACCTTTGATGACGTCATATCCGGCTTTTTGTAAAAGTTGAGGCGGCACTGTCACACCCTCATTTTTCAATCAAATTGATTGAAATTTTTGTAAAGCAATCTTCGACGAAGGCCGGACTTCGGTATTGCATTTCAGCTTGGTGGCTTAAAAATGAATTAATGACTTTGGTCATTAAAAGTCGGAAAATTGTAATAATTTTTTTTTGTTTTTGTATAAAACAATCCAAATTTACGTTAATCTTATTCTACATCATTTCCTGATTCCAAAAACATATAAATATGTTATATTTGGATTAAAACCAAGCTCTGAAAATTAAAAATATAAAAACTATGATCAAAATTAAATTTCCAAAATCGATTTAAAAACAATTTCATCTTATTCCTTGTCGGTTCCTGATTCCAAAAACATATAGATATGATATGTTTGGATTAAAAAGACGCTCAGAAAGTTAAAACGAAGAGAGGTACAGAAAAGCGTGCTATGCAGCACAGCGAAACCACTACCGCGCTGAACAAGCTCGTCAGTTTCACTGCGTTTTGCACAAGCGGCGGACTACGGTCATTGTGAAAAAATGCAGTGCGTTCAGTTTCATTCTGCGAGTTCCACAGCTTGACTAAATGTAGTAATTTTGCCTTACGCGACTTGTTTTTTTTAATGTGGTTGTATTTCTGGACCCAATTTTCAACGTCCAGATGTATTTCTTGACCCAAACTTCATCCTCCAGATGTATTTCTTGACCCAAACTTCAACCTCCAGATGTATTTCTTGACCCAAACTTCATCCTCCAGATGTATTTCTTGACCCAAACTTCATCCTCCAGATGTATTTCTTGACCCAAACTTCATCCTCCAGATGTATTTCTTGACCCAAACTTCAACCTCCAGATGTATTTCTTGACCCAAACTTCATCCTCCAGATGTATTTCTTGACCCAAACTTCATCCTCCAGATGTATTTCTTGACCCAAACTTCATCCTCCAGATGTATTTCTTGAACCAATTTTCAACGTCCTGAAACATGTTAGCCCAGTCAGGGACCTATATTTAGAGGTCTATGGCCCAGTGGAGTCTATCACTGATCCTCGACAGTACAGCATCTTGTCCTAAGTGGCCGATGTTATCATGCACCTCTTGGTACGTTTTCAGAGAAGAACATGTGTGCTGAGAACCCGTGTCGGAACGGCGGCTACTGTGTGAATGGTGCCAAGGACTACATGTGTCAGTGTCGCCCGGGATATGCTGGCAAGAACTGCGAAAGAAGTGAGTCATTATTTCAAATACTAGCAGTGAGGGCCCGTCTTTGTTAGCTAACTCATTTGTTCAATTATCATTGCAGAAATCAGATGAAGAGGGGAAAAAAACAGAGAAAAAAACACGAAAAATTCGAGTTTGTTGTACAAAGAATTATTTTACTTGTGGTGAATCGCTTATCCAATAGACATACACTGAAGGCGAAACCCGTAATAATTATGTGACAGGGTGATGGTGTAGTCTCCTTTCACAGTGGCTCTGCACTGACAGAGTTGTCTGCTGGACTTGGCGGCTTGAGCGTAGGCTATTCATAGGAGCTCAACTGATTGTAGAGAACTGTTTGTGATGTGCTCTTGTCTCCTTATATGCTCTTTGGAACCCACAGCGGTTTTTATATGGCTATTAGTTTAGCTCTAAAATCTCAATCCTGTTTGACTGCCTTTGCCTCCAAAGGTGATTCTTGTGCTTCAGGCACAGGGTTACATTTAGACATTGAGTGCATCAGCATATAGGTAGTTTGTGGCCAGAACCAAAAACAGCTAGACGTCATAGTTCATTTTCTTTCACTTTAGTACCAAATTGCAGAAAAAGCACATAAGCCGTAGACTTTGTATGTGTGATAAACAGCAGCTGTGTCTACGATGCGTGACCTACTTTTATTAATGTGTTGTGTTTCCCGTGCAGCCTGCTCTGACCGTGCTGACGTGGCCTTTGTGGTAGACATGAGTGGCAGCGTTGGATTTGACGGCTCACAGAGGGTACGTTAACTGCAGATGTTCTGATTCCACCCTTCCACTCTTCTTGCATGTGTAAACAGGTTCGAAAAACGAACAGGAAACAAAATCGATTACTCTTGAGCCTTTTGTGACCAGGTTCCAAAAAGATGGAAATTTAATCAGACTCTCTGGACTATCATTCATGGACACAAAGACATACACATCTGTCTCCCCATCCGTCCACAACAAACAACAGAAGCAGAAAACTACCGGCATGGCATTTTTTTGCTCTCCTGTGTCTCTCTTCTCTCCTCCTCTCCGCCGACCCAACCAAAGCCGGGTGGCCACAAGCCACAGTACAAAGTGTAAAATGAACTACATCTTCTCGTCAGTGGAGCCCACTACAAAAACACGTCCTCTTTCTCTCCCGTGTCTCGCAAAAGTTATATTTTACTCTCTAGCATGTACAAATCAGTTTTACACAGTGTGTACAAGTGTACAAAGGCAGTTTATCTGCCGAAATATTGATCAAAACAAGCACCTAACCTGGTAACTGGTGTGTCTTCTTTTTATTTAAGTGTGTACAAGTTTCAGATTAGGTGCTCGCAAGTACTTCTACAGATAACTTCGATCTTATAGCTACAGAATGCTAGTTTCCATCCCTTACCATGAGAAAAATGTTCTTGACAAAGTCACACATGCAAACTCCTTGTCTTTGTCCACCCACAGGTGAAGGAGTTCCTGCACTACATGGTGGAGAACTTCAACATCGGCCCTGATGGCACGCAGGTGGGCGTGGCCACATTCAGCACCAACGCTCGTGCTCAGTTCTACCTGGGCCAGCACAACGACAAGCGTGAGTTGCAGAACGCCATCTCCAGTATCTCCTACGAGTACGGCAACACCAACACCGCTGCTGGCCTCAAGTTGATAAGGTCTGGCATGTTCGCTGAGCGCCGTGGCAACCGACCTGACGTTCCTGACTATGGTAAGAACTAAGGACCTTTTTGGTTTGTTTGGAGCAGTACCTGTAGCTTTAAAAGGGAAAACCTTTCTCTAACCTCTCCCTCCGCTGCAAGCTGTACGGAGGAAAGAAAGACCTGGAGAAGACGGCATCATTCGTCTCGCTGTCCGGGCTGACAATATTGACAAGAAGAAGAAGAAAAGGGTGAACTATATTTAATGGCAGCGTTTTCAGAAAGTAATACTGTAACCATGATCCCGTAGAATACTTCTGATTTGCAGCCATCGTGATTGCAGAAGACCTCTGTTTGTCTCAGCTAGCCTTATCCTGGATGACCTCTGTTTCAGTCACTCAGAACCGAGGCAATGTCTGTTTCAGCTACCAAAATCACAAATGACCTGCGATTGTTTTATATTTTGATTATGATCACCGATAGCCTTTGTTTGTCTATTGATCTAGTGACCCTAAAGCCCTTTGTTTGTTTCAGCCATCCTAATTAGCAATGATATCCTTTTCAACCATACTGATCACAGATTAGACGACCTCTGTTTCAGCTATTGAGCTTATATGTATCACAGAGGGTTTGTGATTGTTTCAGCTATATTCATAACAGGTAGCCACGTTTTTAGCCATCCTGATCACAGATATGACGACCTTTGTTTCAGCTGACCATCATACTTCACATGTGACTTTTCTGTTGTAGCTACATGTATATCGTGATCACAGACGTCCATTGTACATAACATGATACTTTTCTGTTGTAGCTATCCTGATCACAGACGGCCTGTCCAACGTGAATGCGGAGCAGACGGTGATGGAGGCAGAGCTGGCGAGGAAGCAAGGCATCCACATCTTCGCTGTGGGCGTGGGGATCACGGACAGCTGGGAGCTGAAGGCCATCGCCAGCAAGCCGTCTGACAAGAACACCTACATGATCCAGCAGTACTCAGACCTCTGGAACATCTCCGACAAGCTCATTGACGCCGCCTGCAAAGGTAAGGCTTTCTCATTTTAAACGCAAAACAGTGACCCCCCTCCCCCCCCCCCTTTTTTTATCTTTTTTTTTATGACAATGGCTGTGAAATCTCCATCTGGCTACATCAGGACTCCAAAAATCTGAGAAAATCTGGGAATAAAAAGGAGGTAGTCTTAGAGCGGAGGTAAATTCACAGAGCTTTTGAACAGAAAATGTGGAATTGCAAGGTATATTAAAGGGGGGAGGTCTTAAAAGGGGGGGGGGGAGAGAGGGGGTGTATTCAGTGGGGCATTCACTTTACAAAATGGACCAGTACGAAATGAACATATTTGGCCATATAAGAGACATATAAGAAACCTATAAGTTTCTTATAAGAAACATATAAGTTTCATATATGACAAGTAAAAAGCTGTGTATGTCAGTTATAGGAATAGGTTTCTTATAAGTCTCTTATATGAAAAAGACCCCAATTCATATATGAATCATATATGAGAACCTGCACTTCCCGAAACCTATAGTTTTTGGCTCACGTAAGTGTAGCCTATGCGATGATAAACTTTGTCTGTCTGTGCGTGCGTGCGTGCGTGTGTGTGTGATAGAAACTTTAACATTTCCGAGTCTATGGATAAAGCTCGCATAAGAATATTACGTCTCGGTCAAAAGTGTTTGACGTGTGTGATAGAAACTATTTGAAGACGTCACATTATGACGTAAGAGGGTTAGACGTCACGGAAAGGAATTACTGAAAGTCTCCGTCATTGTTATTGTGAGCGGGCCGAGACTAATTGGCAGATCCAGGGTCTCGCTTTCTTGCACAGTTTCACCTATGCTTACTGTGTGTGTGTGTGTGTGTGTGTGTGTGTGTGTGTGTGTGTGTGTGTGTGTGTGTGTGTGTGTGTGTGTGACGGAGTGATTGAGTTTGTGTTACTGTTTGTCGATTTCTTACGTGAGCCTTGATGGCTTCGCCTCTTGTCTTATATGTTTCTTATATGAATCAGAATTTAGGACTTAGAAAATGTTTGGATCATGCTGAATAACTGGTAATACTAGCTGGCTTTCATAAATGTTTCATATATGAACAGGAAGTTGATGGTTTGCCCTGAGCATTATCTCCCCCTGATAGAACGGCCATGTTGGATGGAATTCAAACTTCTTTGTGACAGCAGCTCTGTAAATGTTAAGCAGAAAATCAGTGAAAGAGCAGGACTTAAATGCAGAATTCTTACAGAAATGATTTGACTTGATGTATGAACATGTGAAGAGAATGTTTATATCATGCTGATGTTTTTGGGTCAACAGCTTTGTGTTTTTATTGAAAATCCAATTTCCCTCCATTACTGTATTGTTTTTTGCTCTAGTTCGATCTGGTTCTGCCTGCATGGTGATCAGTGATCTAGAGATCTGGGTGGGTTTTTTCCTCAAACTGAACAATATATAAACAATATCAGTAAAGATATATCCAGATAAGGTATTTTTCTGTTGGATTCATTATAATTCAAAGTCAAGACAGTTTAGTTGGGTTAAGCAGGTCATTGTTGCTGTTATTTCCCTTGTAAACACAATTGTAGGTCATGGTCGTGTGTCTAGTATAAGACCTGTAAGTGTCATATAAGAGGCATAATAAGGAAAATGTAGGTTTCATATAAGATTCCTTTAAGTTTTATATATGAACATTTCATATAAGAGACCTATAGGTTTCATATATAAGAGAATATAAGGTTCATATACTACAATATCATATATTTTGGACTGAAATTTACTAGATGAGCGATGTAGTACTACAGCCAGCTGTCTGACATGGTAACCTTCATGATCAACCAGTACTCTGACCTCTGGAACATCTATGCTTACAGAAACAAGTCTCAAAAATGAAATATCAACCAGTAGGTGTGAGGGGTTGGCGATTCCTTTTCCGACATTTTCAGAATGTTACCGATAAAATAGCAATAATTAACAGTTAATGCAATTCGAATGTAAAGCATATCATATTTGTTTAACTCATGCATCATCAAGAACTCAAGAAAATACCTATGCATTGTGAAATTCTGTTGATATTTCCGTTTACTCTAAGGATTTGAATCATTTTTAAATTGTGCAGATGAAAGTGTGTGCGCCGGAGATCCTTGTGAGAATGGAGGCACGTGCATCCCGGGTGTGAACATGTACACGTGTGAGTGTAGGCTGGGATACATCGGAAAACGCTGTGAACAGGGTATGTACATCTCTCTCTTTCTCTCTCTCTCTCTCTCTCTCTCTCTCTCTGTCTGTCTGTATGTCTCGTCTCTCTCTCTCTCTCTCTCTCTCTCTCTCTCTCTCTGTCTGTCTTCTCTCTCTCTCTCTCTCTCTCTCTCTCTCTCTCTGTCTCGTCTCTCTCCGTCTTTCTCTCTGTCTCGTCTCTCTCTTTGTGACTCGTCTCTCTGTCTGTCTTGTCTCTCTCTCTCTCTCTCTCTCTCTCTCTCTCTCTCTCTCTCTCTCTCGCTTTGCTGTTAAACCTCTACTTTGCAGCCATCAATCACATTGATTGGATGATCAGTCAATCATTTTACTTGGCCCAGATTTCTATTTTCTTACGGCACACTGACTGCTGAAAGGCTTTTTGATTGCTGTATTTGCTGCTTCCGAGCGTGGCCACATATTTGTCCTGGTTCTGAACACCAGGCTTACATTTAGAGTGCTACCTGCGATGAGAGGACATCTCCTAAAAAAGGACACCTGTTTGTCATCTATCATCAGCATTATCATCATCATCCACCCGATGCATACACATCATCATCATCATCATCATCATCATCATCATCATCAGTCCCCTGACTGGGACGTGAGGGCTGAGGAGGCAGAGACCCTGACCCAGGCTGTTCTGTTGGGGACAGGAGGAAAGGGAAGCTCATCTGCCTCCATTCTTTACCGTTGTCAGACCAGCTCTTCGATCCGTTGTCTTTCACATCTGCGTCCTCCTTCGACAGTGCCTTGTAGGATGGTTTTGGCGGAGGGTGTCATGCCTTGGGAACTGTCCTGACCAAATCATACCTGTCATGACAGACCACCTGCAATGAAGGGACACTTGGCTGGGCCCAAGAGTGTCCTTTCATCACAAGTACCACTGTACATGTACTATTATTGATCTCTTGCTGTGTGCAGACTGCCAGGAGACAAAGGACATCGTCTTCGTGCTGGACTCCAGTACCAGTGTGGGCAGTGACAACTTCCAGACCATGCTAGACTACCTCAAGTCTGTGGTCATGACGCTCAGTGTGGGCGGCCGCGACCACCGATTCTCCCTCATCACCTTTGGCACGGAAGTCAGGACAATCTTCTCCTTCAGCCGATACAACGACGCCGAGAGAGTCGTTGGCGCCATCACCACCACCAGGTCAGTTCTTCTTCTTCTGCGTTCATAGGCTGAAACTCCCAAATACACTCGTGTTTTTTGCATGAGTGCGTTTGTACGTGTATATATGACCGTTTTTTCCCCGCCATTAAGGCAACCATACGCCGCTTTCGGGGGAAATGAGGTCAGTTATGTAAAGTCTCTTTGGTGCAACCTTTGTACATGTACTTTAGGGACCATAAGGCACAGGCTTTTCCCTCAACTTTGACCCCTGTGCCCTATTGACTGGTATCTTGTACTTGTATACTTCTGCGATGCTTGAGGTTGTTGGTTTTTTGAAACCTGTTTGGTGTTCTTGATAAACAAAAAAAATCAAAAAAGAAGCTGCTGTGCGTATAGGCTTAGCAAAGGCAGCTTGGGTTATAGATGTTTTCGGTCCCCTTCTAATCTGAATCGCTTTGTGTAGGACTAAAGAAGAGTACAACTTTACCCACATTACTTTATACAAAGAAAGATTACAGTCATTCGATCTGTAATGATACATAAGTTTTTGTTACCATGACCTTGGCACAGTTTCCTGGGACCATACATGCTCCACTGGCCGTGTGCTTTCTGTTTGAACATTACTTGATATCAATACAGCAGTCAGGGTATCTATCATATGTATCACTTGACGTTGGTTCTGCTGTTTGCCCCAAGCATCGCATACCGCAAAATAAATAGACTCATGCTGAGCGAACGAGAAGAAGAATTAAGACTCCTGCTGCTTTTTCTGACAGTTTAAACCACCTTGCTCATTTTTGCATGTTTAGAAAAGACCTGTACATCCAGTAACAGGAAGGGAAATCAGAGCCGGTGATCAATACTCATTCACAGATAAATTGGACTGTTCGTCTCCACCATGTGGAGGTACACTACGCAGGCAGGCAGTCTGCAAGAGGTTCAGTATTTGCTGATGATGATGGTGATTCATGTCCTACAGGCCGTAGTTTTTGTGCCTATTAAGGAGTCAGACTATATGTTATTGGATTCGTTAGCCTTCAACAACAAAATTGTCATAAATCGACTCAGCTCGAAAGTGGCCAGAACCAAGCAAGGCCCGCAGGTGCATCCCCCGAAGGAATGATCTTTCTTTCTTTATTTGGTGTTTAACGTCGTTTTCAACCACGAAGGTTATATCGCGACGGGGGAAGGGGGGAGATGGGATAGAGCCACTTGTCAATTGTTTCTTGTTCACAAAAGCACTAATCAAAAATTTGCTCCAGGGGCTTGCAACGTAGTACAATATATTACCTTTCTGGGAGAATGCAAGTTTCCAGTACAAAGGACTTAACATTTCTTACATACTGCTTGACTAAAATCTTTACAAAAATTTACTACATTCTATACAAGAAACACTTAACAAGGGTAAAAGGAGAAACAGAATCCGTTAGTCGCCTCTTACGACATGCTGGGGAGCATCGGGTAAATTCTTTCTCGTCCCAACCAATATGGGACTCCCTCTAACCCGCGGGGGGTCAGAGGAATGATAAAAACATGGTTAAGAAATAGGTATAAAAACTAATAAAATGGGATTGTAGTTGGATAGCTTAATTCACAGTATTTGCTCACTCTGGACCTTGTCTTTATACACCCAGGTACAACCCAGGATCTACCAACACAGCGGGTGGCTTGCGAATGGCCAGGGGGGTGTTCAGCCGTGAGTTTGGCGATAGGCGGTCAGCAGACAATGTGGTCATTCTCATCACGGATGGTGAGTCCAACATCAACTCGGAGGACACCATTCCGGCTGCCAGCGAGCTGAAGGAGGACGGTGTAACGGTCATCGTCATCGGTGTCGGTCTGACCAACGCCGACGAGGTCAACGCCATCGCCTCTACACAACGTGACGTCTTCCAGGTGCCAACGTTCGACAACCTCGAGGACACCAAGGCAGACGTTGTGTCGGTGAGTTGTAAGAATAATTAAGCTTGTGATTTTAAAATGTAAAGACTCAGCTTTTATTAAAGCTGCTTTTAAATCGGCGCAACACAGAGGTACTGGCTTGCATGTTGTCGATGACTCGTTAGCTAGCCGCACTTGCTGGGCCGGATTTCTTTCTTTTCTTTATTTGGTGTTTAATGCCGTTTTCAACCACAAAGGTTATATCGCGACGGGGAAAGGGGGGGGGGGGGGGGGGGGGGGAGATGGGATAGAGCCACTTGTTAATTGTTTCTTGTTCACAAAAGCACTAATCAAAAAATTGCTCCAGGGGCTTGCAACGTAGTACAATATATTACCTTACTGGGAGAATGCAAGTTGCTGTGGCCACATTAGGAAAGAAGTTCATAAGTAACTTGCATGCAAATACTCAGAGAGGCTGTCAGATGATTTAGTTTGCCGAAAGTGTGATACAAATTTTAATGTGGAGTCGATACTCGTACTGTAATCTGTGTTACAAAGACTTTCAGTTGTAGGCAGTGAAGAAATGTATCATTCTCCAGGAGTTTTGTTGTTGTTGCTTGATTTAATGCTACGATTTTATGAACAGTAATACTACTATATTTTGTTCTTGTGTAGCATTTGGCCAGTCCTCACAGCAATTACATATTCTACCTCAAAATTGTTAAGACCCCCTCCCCGATTAAAAACTCCCCTCCTTATAAGACCCTGTTTTCTCGGATTTTCTGTTCATCCCCTCTGTAAATTCACCCCTGTTTAAAGACCCCCTCCTGTTTAAGACCTGATTTTTGTCAGATTGTTGATGGTCTTGAAGGGAGAGTTCTGCTGTAATATATATTTGACTTTGAAAAAGTAAGTTTCACCGTTTTCTTTTTTCTTTCAGGTATCATGTCGACCAGAGTGAAGGATTAAAAACAGCACATTTGTAGGTTTGAAAGAGAAAAGAATGAACTTTTAATTTGTTATCATTATGTGGAAAATTCTGTCGTGTACCTGAGGAGGAGAACTCTACTGCCCTGACGATCACTTACTTAGGAGTGTTACACCTACCTGAAGTGTTGCAGCTAAGTGTTAAAGTTTGGGTAGCTGTCCATTTTTGATTTGCCACTGAGGATATTAAATGTGAATTTTATTTATAATTATAATTATAGTTATAATAGCTGCTGCATATGCTTTTACTCAAGGTAATGTTATCCAATGTGTGATTTTTATTTGAGGCAAATTTATCTGACAAAGGGGGGTGTAAGGTTTCAAACAGATATTTTGAGGATTTCAAATTGGGGAAAGAATATTAAATTGTGATAATTGATTTCGATTTTCTGAGTAGCATGTACAATGTTAGATAAAAGGGAATAGAAACATATACCAAATATATATGAATTCATTTTAATTTAACCTTGCAGCGTGTAAATATTTTCATCCGTCTTTTGAAAACCAGAACAAGAAATCCACAAGTGTATGAATTTGAGGGCGAAGTAAATGGACTCTACCTCGTTTTACTGACAAAAACTGAAGACAGATTTTCACTGGTGCTAAACTTACTTTATTTACAATTGTTCTGTATAATGTTCACAGTGTTTTTCCACATGTTTTTATAGCATTGTAACATGAATCATGTTTTAGGTGTGTTTTGATTACAGGAATTGTCTTGAATGTGAAACATTCTTTACAACATGAATCATGCTTTATATAGAGTGTGCTCTGATTCATCACTTTTTAAGTGCATTTCTTCTGTACATAGCTGTGATCTTTTGCAGACAAGAGTATGTGTATCTATATCTGGTGTAGGTACAAGTGTGCAATGTACACATGGATGAGAGGAAATGAAGGTTGAATGTCCTAGACAGTTAGGAAACTAGTTTTTCTGTGTCAGCATCTTTTTTTTAATGTAATATTTGTTTCCTTCTTTGTAAACCAGCAATTTTTATGAAGAAAAACTATTTTGAAGTTTTTGCTTCTGTGCATTCAACTGTTGTGAATGGTACAGTGGGACCCTCCATTTAAGACACACCACCCCCCCCCCCCCCCCCTCCCCTATTTAAGACTTCCTCCCTTGTAAGATTTTGTCTTTTTGCATTGTTTGTTCATAAGCCCTGTAAATGTACTCCCATGTTAAGACTTTTTTAAGACCTGACTTTCTCAGATTTGTGGAGGTCTTAAAAGGGGGGTTCCACTGTATCACTGACATTAATGATCATCAAAGCACTCAGACTACATGCACATATACGCATGCATGCACTTACAAAATATCAGTCAGAACACACACACACACACACTTTCTCTCTCTCTCTCTCACTCACTCACTCCTCACACACACACACACACACACACACACACACACACACACACACACACACACACACACACATTCTAGCAAAACAGTGAGTATTCATTTGTACTACACTTTACATGTATTTCGCATCATGATCAGCTATGATAATCACTTCACTCATTCATTTAACCAGAACATAATTAAAATACTGTCGCAACCCACAAAACTATGAGCCACATTCTTTTTCTTTTAAAGTACCTAAATGAGCAGAAAAATGTAACCTTTGACCGTCTAAAACAGCAAAACAATGCCATACCAACAGTAAAGCACAAACAGTAGTCACTGTACAACCCCCAAAAAATAAAAACATCTAATTTATCATACTTCAAATCAAAACTTTTCCATGTGTAGCATCCATTTTTCATGTAATTTGTATGCAGTACAATGAATTTACACCATTGTGCACATAAAAAAAGGAAATATAAAAAACGAATCACAGACTCATCCAACACACACACACGTGCGCGTGCAAACACACACACACACACACACAGTTCTTCTTCTTCTGCGTTGGTGGGCTGAAACTCCCATGTACACTCGTGTTTTTTGCACGAGTGGAATTTTACGTGTATGACCGTTTTTTACCCCGCCATTTAGGCAGCCATACGCCGCTTTCGGAGGAAGCATGCTGGGTATTTTCGTGTTTCTATAACCCACCGAACTCTGACATGGATTATACAGGATCTTTTTTGTGCGCACTTGGTCTTGTGCTTGCGTGTACACACGGGGGTGTTCGGACACCGAGGAGAGTCTGCACACTAAGTTGACTCTGAGAAATAAATCTCTTGCCAAACCTGGGGACATACTCACGCTGACAGCGGCCAACTGGATACAAATCCAGCGAGCTACCGACTGAGCTACATCCCCGCCCCACACACACAGTGATACACATGCACACACATGCATGTTCAAACACATTCATTCCTTATAAATGAACTGGTTAGCACATATACCTCAGGTCATGTAATACTCTTCTATACCAAGCAACACTTACTGAGGATAGCAACCACGCAAGCATAAAGTAACAACAGTTATCTGACAATCGCCAACTTTTCCTCAATAAATAGTACGACTGAATTTCTGCTTGTAAGTTGTAACAGAAATAAAGATAAATATAAAAACTTGAAAAGACCCCTTACCTCACAGACTTGAGTACAGAGTTTCTACTATTTCCTTCAACATAAAAATGGTTTTAAGAAATGTCAAAACAAGGATAACACACTTTCTTTCTTTATTTGGTGTTTAACGTCGTTTTCAACCACGAAGGTTATATCGCGACGGGGAAAGGGGGGAGATGGGATAGAGCCACTTGTCAATTGTTTCTTGTTCACAAAAACACTAATCAAAAATTTGCTCCAGGGGCTTGCAACGTAGTACAATATATGACCTTACTGGGAGAATGCAAGTTTCCAGTACAAAGGACTTAACATTTCTTACATACTGCTTGACTATTCTTTCTTTCTTTATTTGGTGTTTAACGTCGTTTTCAACCACGAAGGTTATATCGCGACGGGGAAAGGGGGGAGATGGGATAGAGCCACTACTGCTTGACTAAAATCTTTACAAAAATTGACTATATTCTATACAAGAAACACTTAACAAGGGTAAAAGGAGAAACAGAATCCGTTAGTCGCCTCTTACGACATGCTGGGGAGCATCGGGTAAATTCTTCCCCCTAACCCGCGGGGGGTGGAACGCACACACACACGCACACGCACACAAAATGAACATTTTGTCTCAACCTCAACCAGTTACTATTCGACCTGAAGGTGTCCAAGCCAGCCAAGCTGAGATGCTCAGTCATGAATCGTACAATAATTAACACATCCAGGTGTAGATCACAAATCACATTGTCAAAATTGCACAAACCCAACAAATGTTATCTCCTCATTGATCTTGTGGGTCCAATGACTATCAATCAATCAATATGAGGCTTATATCGCGCGTATTCCGTGGGTACAGTTCTAAGCGCAGGGAGTTATTTTTTTTTATTTTTTTATTTATTTTTATGCAATTTATATCGCGCACATATTCAAGGCGCAGGGATTTATTTATGCCGTGTGAGATGGAATTTTTTTACACAATACATCACGCATTCACATCAGCCAGCAGATCGCAGCCATTTCGGCGCATATCCTACTTTTCACGGCCTATTATTCCAAGTCACACGGGTATTTTGGTGGACATTTTTATCTATGCCTATACAATTTTGCCAGGAAAGACCCTTTTGTCAATCGTGGGATCTTTAATGTGCACACCCCAATGTAGTGTACTACCAGCGTGCCTATCATTGAAACAGGATACATTTGTAATCCCTCGTATTCCTACCATTCCTCAGAGCAAAAAACTAACCGTTTGTCTGACCAGTAATAATATGGTTTTGAAGGTACATATAATTGGTTTCAAAAGCATCATCATAATCATCATACAATACCTCAAGCAAAAATGTATCTAGCATGACCGTGACTGTGTAAAAACTGTTATTGTTAAAAAAAAAGTGTCACATTCACATTGATTTTAATGTACCGGTAATAAAAAATCCCCCCCCCCCCCCCCCAAAAAAAAAGTTTAAATTAAATTTAAAATATCAGGTATAGAGCAAAATCATAAGGAAATATTTATGAACTGAAGCATTACTAAGTTTGGTGCAAATAATCCCTATATACCACTGTTATGCTGTGCCAGATTTCATAACATTTCAGTCAGACACACTGTGTGTCAATGAGTGAGTGACTGAACAGCTGTGGAAGATGCTAAAATGCATGGCAAACCAAAAACATGATAATAACATGATGACATGTGTTCCGCGAATTACTTCATATTTCATGTAATTCAACTTCAGCTTCTTTATGATAATTTCACCTGGTTTCAAATTTGTAGTCAAATGGTCTGATTTTCATGTTCTTTCGAAAATACGTTCCAAATTTTGGGATCCACTCAACAGTACAAAGTTTGACACCGAATAGTACTAGTAGCTACTCTCACCAGAAAAATTTCCAGATTTATACCTTTGGGGTTATCTGAAGACCTAGCTAGTATACAAAAACCAACCCTAGACAATCAGTGATTTGAAGACAACAATTTCAGCCCGGATCAGGGGAACTACAACTGACATGGGGGGAGGGGGGACTGTATATCTGGGCAGATCAGAGGACCAAAAGCCACCATTCTGATGCAGAGCCTTGGCATACATGTATCAAAATCGAATCATCACAACTGAAATTACATCTGCAATAATACTGAGAATCAGAACACAAAAACACAGGATGATATTTGTCCCTACTACACAAAATAACATTCGCAGTTTTCCGATTCTTGATTTTTGAACATTTGTAGTTTATCTGTTTCAATGATTTTGGCAGAGTAAACTCTGGTTTTTACTTAAGAATGAACTGCCTATAACACAAAATGCTAAGTATCAAAAATGCCCACTGTTGTTCAGTGTATTCTGAAGTCAGCCAAAGACCTCAGTGCACAAGGTTTTTAGCACAATGTTGAAATCAAGAAAAACAAAAAAACAAAATCCTTATTATGATATACAGTATATCGATTGAACACTGGATTTTCTTTCTTTGAGCCATGTGACGTCAGAGGCCCACTTATATTTAGGCCACTGGCAGAGACTACAAAAGAGTGCATGTTATGTGTGTGTTCAATTGTAAATAATAAAAAGAATTTTAACAAAAATTCATGAATACATAAATGTTCAGTGTATTTTTGACGAAAATATGTCATTTGACACGGATCTCGACAGTCATTGACATTGTTCACCTCGACCTCTAGCTCGGCCTTTGAGAACAAAGACTCTCTCGATCTGTGTAAAATATCTTATTTGGGTTAAATTTACACATAACATATAATACCAAGCCGACAATGAGTTGTTTTTTATGAAAAATAAGAATTTACCCATCTTTGTAATCAAGTTAAGCATCATAAAAAAATGATAGAAGTCTTGTGTAATATCAGAATGTTAATCATTATTAAAATAGTAAATAATTAAAGCTTATCTAGCATTGACAACAGAATTATAGTCCACGATCTCCAAACTTTACAATATTATTTGAGAATTACAATACAATATTTCAAGACAGAAATGGGACTATCAAATTAATTATGCAAAAAGAAAAGGAATTTCAAATATACAAACAGGCTAACACCTTGAGGTGTTACCACCATTTATCTTATACTGTTACAGGTTATTTTTTGGCATTAAAGCTTCCATACTAAGCTCAGATATTCATAAACTGCTTTATATGCATAAGAGTAAGAAAGCCAAGCCACATACTGATAGCATAATATAATACAAAATACTGAAATTCCACAACCGTTTTCACATAAAATCTTCCAACATACTCACAGATCATGATTTTGTTGCAAATGTTTTAGTCACTGTACCTGTAACCATTCAAATCACACATCCTTTGTAGAGAACTTCTGGTGTTGTTTCAGTAAACCTGTGATTTCACTGTACAACACAGGTACAGTCGCACCTGCTCTAGCGACCACCTCTCAATAATGACCACCTGCCTATTAAGACCGCCTGACAGCAATGAGGATGCCCGTCAAGGATTTTCCATATTAATTCACCTTTCCATAACGACCACTTGTCTATAACGACCACTTTTGGTCGGCCCCTTGGGTGGTCGTTATAGTCAGGTTCCACTGTATACGTTTTCAAAAGGAAAACAAATTAACAACACATTTGCTCAGCTTATCACCATCCACTTGAAAGTCATAGAATGTCAACAGCATCTTTTCACATTTTCCCAGAACTCTTGAGCACTGCTCTCCATTCCAGAGAAGCTGCTGTGGCGCAGAGATACAACACAACCTTTGTATCCTAACTGTCTTCAGGCAACTCTCTGGGAGCATATCTCGCCATTCAGAAAACCATAACAAAAACACAACCAGAACGCTCCAATTAACTTGTACATCTTGTGTTAAAAACCAAAGTCTCGTCAAAAATCACAATCAAGCTTGCGTAGATGTTTTAAGCATGTACCACAACACTGACTGAACACAATGACATATAAGACCTGTGAGAGTGCAAAACAGCTGTGACTGCTGGAAAATCTGGGTCACTGACTGGTGTGTGGGCACCAGGGGTGCAACTCTGCTGAGGCCTTGTAGCTCGTCTTGATGAGCTAAAAAAAAAATTCTGTTTGTACCCACAATCAAACAATAAAGTAGTATTTGTATTTTTGAGTCACTTGAGAAAAAGTGACTCTATGTAATCGGTCAGTGTTAGTCTGTCCGGCCGGCCGGCCGTCCGGCCGGCCGTCCGTAGACACCACCTTAACGTTGGACTTTTCTCGGAAACTATCAAAGCGATCGGGCTCATATTTTGTTTAGTCGTGACCTCCAATGACCTCTACACTTTAACGATGGTTTCGTTGACCTTTGACCTTTTTCAAGGTCACAGGTCAGCGTCAAAGGAAAAATTAGACATTTTATATCTTTGACAAAGTTCATCGGATGTGATTGAAACTTTGTAGGATTATTCTTTACATCAAAGTATTTACATCTGTAGCCTTTTACGAACGTTATCAGAAAAACAAGGGAGATAACTAGCCTTTTCTGTTCGGCAACACACAACTTAACGTTGGGCTTTTCTCGGAAACTATAAAAGTGACCGGGCTCAAATTTTATGTGAACGTGACTCATTGTGTTGTGAATAGCAATTTCTTCCTGTCCATCTGATGCCTCATATAATATTCAGAACTGCGAAAGTGACTCGATCGAGCGTTTGCTCTTCTTGTATTATATTGTTACAGTGCTGTAAGGTATTCTGTTGTAATTGTACTGTACAGTGCTGTATTGTACTATGTGATATTGTACAGTATTGTGTGCTAATACATCTTTTGCATAACCTATGAAGCCATAGTCTATCTTCTCAAAAACACTGAAGGTTCAGTGCATAACGCTTCTAAGGCTCTGTCCACAGGATTCAACCTCTGTAGGGCAGAAACCTCTTGAAAGGTGACTTGATGTTGCAAAGACACTTGTCTTACTCAGGCCATATCACTGTTGATCAGGCTTGCTGTCTGTTCTCTGTCCAGTTCTCGTATTCTGCAACATCACATCATTAAAATTGAATCAATACTGGAACAGTTTTGTGCACTGGGTCCAAACAGATGATTTTCGAGAAAAAAATGGAAATAACTCCGTCGGGTTTGTTGGTTGTGAAAGAGTGAATACCCTTGCTTTTCCTCTGCCAAATAACTTTGCACATGCTTATGTCCATGTGTTTCCCACACACCCGTCGCTATAGTGATTGGTCCCTCCAATGTTTGTCTGATTAAAAAGCAAGGGCATTCACTCTTTCAGAACCGATGCAAACCTGACAGTTATTTTCGGAATTTGTCTATCATCATACCCACTTTCTAACTACATCCTAGACACACCTGGTACTACAGGCATCACCCATCATCATGCTCAGTATAGCACCTTTACTATCCTAGACACACCTGGTACTACAGGCATCACCCATCATCATGCTCAGTATAGCACCTTTACTATCCTAGACACACCTGGTACTACAGGCATCACCCATCATCATGCTCAGTATAGCACCTTTACTATCCTAGACACACCTGGTACTACAGGCATCACCCATCATCATGCTCAGTATAGCACCTTTACTATCCTAAACACACCTGGTACTACAGGCATCACCCATCATCATGCTAAGTATAGCACCTTTGCTATCCTAGACACACCTGGTACTACAGGCATCACCCATCATCATGCTCAGTATAGCACCTTTACTATCCTAGACACACCTGGTACTACAGGCATCACCCATCATCATGCTCAGTATAGCACCTTTACTATCCTAGACACACCTGGTACTACAGGCATCACCCATCATCATGCTCAGTATAGCACCTTTACTATCCTAGACACACCTGGTACTACAGGCATCACCCATCATCATGCTCAGTATAGCATCTTTACTATTCTACATTTATACAATGTTTTGTACTTAAATGGTGTGTGTGTGCGTGTGTGTGTCAGCGAGTGTGTGTGAGTGTGCCTGTTTGCGTGTGTACGTGCGTGCGTGTGTGTGTGTGTGTGTAAATGTAAGCAACGTGATGAGCACATTGTATTGTGATGAGTTTGAATGTATTGTATCTCAAATACCCAAAACAAAACACAAATATTCCCTGGGCATTGCACATGGTTGTAACAAAGTATAATGTTTTAACCAGAGGCGCCAGCAGTTAATGTACCCCACATACCAAGTGAAGCATGAGAGGCTAGAGATGGAAGGAGGGGGTCCAATACTGTCACAGTAACCAGGCTATGTTGTAACCTTTTTTTGTGTGCATCTAATCTTTTGTAATGCTGCTCACATGCAGTTAGTAAAGTATGAGCACACCTGATGCAGGTGATAACAACCAGCCTGTTTTTCTGAAAACCCCAAAACTACCTTTCACGGCCTCTACTTGCTTTATCCATGTGTCGGGCAAAATAAATAAACCATGCAGAACGTTCTTGGGCCCATGTTTGTCGGACAATACGACTTCCACTAAGTTCCAGGACTTATGAAGAGCAGTTTTTGATGATTCACATTAAGGTTCCAGATTCGACATAAAATACAGTAATTTAAGATCTCTACCTTCTCTCTAACCCACATGCAAAACCCAAAACCCTCCAGTTGAGTGCAAACTTAATATTTTTTATTTATTTATTTATTTTTTTTTTTAAACATGTATAGGCTTAACATTACATTACATCACATAGACAAGGGTGCAAACTTACCTTTGTACAATTCTGCGTCTGCATATACAGTGCAGGAGTTTCTTGAGGCCGACCATGACCGGGTCCCAGTTCTCCCAGTGTGTCAGGAAGGTGATGATGAAGAAGGAGATAAAGATGGGAACCGACCCCAGGTAAAACAACAGCGAATAATCCACCTGCAACAAACGAGATACTTCACAGTCAATCATGAAATGGGTAGCGCCATACTGTATAACATTATAATTAATCCACCTGCAACAAACGATATGCTTTACAGTCAATCATGAAATGGGTAGCGCCATACTGTATAACATTATAATTAATCCACCTGCAACAAACGATATGCTTTACAGTCAATCATGAAATGGGTAGCGCCATACTGTATAACATTATAATTAATCCACCTGCAACAAACGAGATGCTTCACAGTGAAACATGAAATGGGTAGCACCATACTGTATAACATTATAATTAATCCACCTGCAACAAACTATATGCTTCACAGTCAATCATGAAATGGGTAGCACCATACTGTATAACATTATAATTAATCCACCTGCAACAAACTATATGCTTCACAGTCAATCATGAAATGGGTAGCACCATACTGTATAACTATAATTAATCCACCTGCAACAAACGAGATGCTTCACAGTGAAACATGAAATGGGTAGCACCATACTGTATAACATTATAATTAATACACCTGCAACAAACGAGATGCTTCACAATGAATTATCAAATGGGTAGCACCATACTGTATAACTATAATTAATCCACCTGCAACAAACGAGATGCTTGACAGTGAAACATCGAATGGGTAGCGCCATACTGTATGACAGCTCACTATCCCAAGGTCGAATGCAACTCGAATTTCCATGGGGGTAACCTCACAGGACTATATGAAAGTAACTTACCAAAAATCTTGAGTACAAATTACTGGAAGGTAAATGTTTAAAAAAACTAATTTGGTACAGACTGTAAGAGAAAAGCGCATCCTGTGTTCTCAAACACACCTCCAAACCCTTTTCATTTGAGGCTGTCAACAGTTGCAACAGTCAACATGTCAACAGGAGTTACCTTTCTGATGGCGATATCACACACACACTTCATTTGAGGATGTCAAGAGTTACCCTTCTGATGGCAATATCACACACACACACACACACACACACACACACACACACACAAAAACACACTGCATTTGCGGCTGTCAACAGCCACAACAATCAACAGGAGTTACCTTTCTGATGGCGATATCACACACACACTTCATTTGAGGATGTCAAGAGTTACCCTTCTGATGGCAATATCACACACACACACACACACACACACACACACACACACACACACACACACACACACACACACTGCATTTGCGGCTGTCAACAGCTACAACAATCAACAGGAGTTACCTTTCTGATGGCGATATCAGCGACCATGGTCAGGGGGATGGTGAGACTAAGAGCGATGGTGGCCACAAGAGATGACGTCAGGAAACAAGCCCTGTGAACAAAGAGAGCAATGAAATTCAGTTGACACTTTCTGGAAAGCCAATGCCTAACAGAAACGTATACGTGTTCCCTTCCCCATGCTTATAATGATGTCAGGAAACAAGCCCTGTGAACAACAAGAGCAATGAAATTCAGTTGACACTTTCTGGAAAGCCAATGCCTAACAGAAACGTATACGTGTTCCCTTCCCCATGCTTATAATGATGTCAGGAAACAAGCCCTGTGAACAACAAGAGCAATGAAATTCAGTTGACACTTTCTGGAAAGCCAATGCCTAACAGAAACTTATACGCGTTCCCTTCCCCATGCTTATAATGACGTCAGGAAACAAGCCCTGTGAACAACAAGAGCAATGAAATTCAGTTGACACTTTCTGGAAAGCCAATGCCTAACAGAAACGTATACGTGTTCCCTTCCCCATGCTTATAATGACGTCAGGAAACAAGCCCTGTGAACAAAAAGAGCAATGAAATTCAGTCGACACTTTCTGGAAAGCCAATGCCTAACAGAAACGTATACGTGTTCCCTTCCCCATGCTTATAATGACGTCAGGAAACAAGCCCTGTGAACAACAAGAGCAATAAAATTCAGTCGACACTTTCCTGAAAGCCAATGCCTAAAGAAAACTTATACCTGCTCCCTTACCCATGCTTGTAGTAATCATACCATTTTCTCTGTTAACAAGAAGAGCAAACGCTCGATCGAGTCACTTTCGCAGTTCTGAATATTATATGAGGCATCAGATGGACAGGAAGAAATTGCTATTCACAACACAATGAGTCACGTTCACATAAAATTTGAGCCCGGTCACTTTTATAGTTTCCGAGAAAAGCCCAACGTTAAGTTGTGTGTTGCCGAACAGAAAAGGCTAGTTATCTCCCTTGTTTTTCTGATAACGTTCGTAAAAGGCTACAGATGTAAATACTTTGATGTAAAGAATAATCCTACAAAGTTTCAATCATATCCGATGAACTTTGTCAAAGATATAAAATGTCTAATTTTTCCTTTGACGCTGACCTGTGACCTTGAAAAAGGTCAAAGGTCAACGAAACCATCGTTAAAGTGTAGAGGTCATTGGAGGTCACGACTAAACAAAATATGAGCCCGATCGCTTTGATAGTTTCCGAGAAAAGATATAAAATGTCTAATTTTTCCTTTGACGCTGACCTGTGACCTTGAAAAAGGTCAAAGGTCAACGAAACCATCGTTAAAGTGTAGAGGTCATTGGAGGTCACGACTAAACAAAATATGAGCCCGATCGCTTTGATAGTTTCCGAGAAAAGTCCAACGTTAAGGTGGTGTCTACGGACGGCCGGCCGGACGGCCGGCCGGCCGGCCGGACAGACTAACACTGACCGATTACATAGAGTCACTTTTTCTCAAGTGACTCAAAAAGGAGACCAACATCAGACCAGACAGACCAATACACATGCATGCACACACGTATGTTTGCACACCATGCACACACCTACACACACACTCACATCAGCCTAATGCAAATATAACTGTCTTTCTCAGATGTCAGAAGAACTTCTTTCTTTACTGATATGGACTAATCAATTATTTTCGCACACTGACTTTGGCTACAGTTCAAATTTCAAGTCCCTCCACGACTACCCATTTGCTAAATAGATGCTACTCAATTTATCAGACACTACACGCACTCCCCATTTCTTCATTGTCACTGCTGGTATTGGAGCGTGGAGGTGGTGGGTGGGGAGAAATGCAGTGATGGCGCTAGAATGTTTTCAAACCGGTACGCAAACTTTTATGATGCAAACTGTCCAAAAAAAACTGGTAATCTGGTCATTGGAACCAGTAAGAGTCCAACTCAGAGTACTAGTTTAGTTGTTTAACCAGCGAAAAAAACCGGTAGTTCAAAAATCAACCCATAGGTCATACCGGCAGCCATTTTTGTTCCGGTATTTTCTATTTGTAACCGGTAAAATACCGGTAATTACCGGCTAACGCCAATACTGGAAATGTGCATCTTCATAGTCAGAACATATTGCTGCCTAAAACCACAGACCACTCACAAGGTCTGAGATTGAGAAACGGAAGGACGTTAGCGCTTCAAATGCATACGGAATGTGCAACAAGAGTAAGCGAGAATAGAGGATGTTGGTAAATAAGTTGATATGGGTAGTGGAAGAGTTGTTTCCCTTGTTTCCATAAAAACACTGAGGCAAGCCTAAAATGTCACGTGTAGCTTGCCTCCTTGTTAATTTCCATGGAAAAGGAAGGAGAATAAAAAGGAAAGCTAACACAACTCATAAAATTCTGACAGAGTTATTTGCGGAATTCATCTATTATGCACAACCAATCTCTTTGCACCTGAGAGAATCCAAGCATTGAAATGAACAAGCGACTTTTATCCTCCAAAAAAGATGATCGCGGCAAGCCCTCCGATTCACGTGATAATAAGATCCACTTACCACAGCCACAGAATTTCTGAGAGGACTGTGCCGATCAGACCGTTGATGATGATGAAAAGCCATTGATGCTTGTCCGGCCACTCAAACGGTTCATGCTTAGAGTAGTGTAGGATGAAGAAACCTGGCCACAGCACTATGGCGCACACAAAACCTACAAAACCTGCACAACAAATATACATACAATGTTTCATTGACTGGTTACAGTATATTGGAAATCAAATGCTAGTGACTTTCTTTCTTTCTTTATTTGGTGTTTTACGTCGTTTTCAACCATTCAAGGTTATATCGCGACAGGGAAAGGGGGGAGATGGGATAGGGGAAAGGGGGGAGATGGGATAGGGGAAAGAGGGGAAAGGGGGGAGATGGGATAGAGCCACTTGTTAATTGTTTCTTGTTCACAAAAGCACTAATCAAAAAATTGCTCCAGGGGCTTGCAACGTAGTACAATATATGACCTTACTGGGAGAATGCAAGTTTCCAGTACAAAGGACTTAACATTTCTTACATACTGCTTGACTAAAATCTTTACAAACATTGACTATATTCTATACAAGAAACACTTAACAAGGGTAAAAGGAGAAACAGAACCGTTAGTCGCCTCTTACGACATGCTGGGTAGCATCGGGTAAATTCTTTTTCGTCCCAACCAATATGGGACTCCCCCTAACCCGCGGGGGGTATGATAGTGACTAAACTTACAACACAGGCATATAAACACACACACACACACACACACAGACTATCCAAGAAGCACATTTTTGTGTGCCTGTACCACTTATCTTCACACAAAACTCAGCAACCTTCAGGCAGAACTTTGCTCCTCCTACAACCCTGTTTAAAAAAAATGTTCCTAAAACAATTACCTTATCATCTCATGTTGATTCCTACTGAAAAGCTTCCTAGAACCATTACATACTGACAATAACCATATCAACTGAAAAGTTGAAACCACAAGTTCACAAAGAAACCCCTGGAACAAGCCTGAACAAAGCAGCTGAATAGGAATGACCGACTCACCAAAGAACATGGGGATGTCCATGCGGTCTTCATGGTTGACCTTGCGTCTCACCAGCACCAGGTAAAAGGCATACAGCATAGCGCTCGCCAGCCCCCACAATGCACCGGCTGGTATAGAGTCCTCCAGCTTCATGTCTGACATGCTCACCATGACCACTCCACCCAGACTGCAACATAACATGGAACACCTCAATAAGTCTCTGGTTACAGCGCGACAGGTTTTAATGGCCATCTAAGCTGCAACACAACACACCACAGATCCAATTTCAATGCACGTACACAAACATATACATTTTGTTGTCAACAATTATTATTTGGACTGAACTTCCCACTACTCATGTAGCCAACGAATACAAATTCAGCTGCAACGGACTGGCTGTAGCCGATCTGTCCATCTATCCTGAATAACCAGTGTTGTTCCCAGGCCTTGGTCTTCGTTCATTGACATATACTTTTTTTTTTATCTAAAGCACTGGGGTGACCCCTGGTAGGTCAACAGTCCAAATGTTTTGACATGTACGAAATCTTCTGACCATCAAGTTTCCTCCCAAGCAGACAAAGACAGGACATTTTGGACCCATACATATTTTAAATCACGTTCCAATTGACCTTTTGTCCTCAGAGGCAATGAATAACACTGGATTAATTACAACAGATGCTCTAAATTTCAGCTATCAAAAAGTACTTGTAATTATTCACACTTATCAGCGTGACTCTTACCTGATGAGAACGGCAGCCAGTTTTGACAGGGTGAATTTGTCTCCCTGTGCGCTGGGGTAGATGGCAGCACAGATGAGCGTGAAGAGGCCCGAGGTGGACGACAGGACGTTCACAATGCCCGCCTCGCTCTGCAGCAGGGCCTCTTGGTACGTGTAGTTCGCAAAGAACCACTGAAAGAAAACGTTGCTTGGTTGGTTGGTTAAGTGCCATGATAGCAACAAGTCTGCTATAAACTGGAACCCCCCCCCCCCCCCCCCCTCTTTTAAGATCCAAATTTAAGACTCCCTCCCTTTTTAAAGGTCCTTGTCTACATTTTTATACCCAAATCGTCATTTGATCATTAAAATGCAGAGTCTATTATCTACAAATATCAACAATACACCCCCTTTCGATCAGGAAAGACGAAGCCAGTGTAGCCGTTTGAAAATTCATTGTAGTATTCCAGCGTAGTACTCATAGTAGGATATCTTTATTTGGAAAATGCCAAGCGCAAAACTCCTCTCAAATCCCGTGCATTTCGTTCGTTTAAAAAAAAGCGTGGACAGCGCTCCAGTGTCAAACTGTTGCTGCACTTGTTTGCGCGTGGCTATAAACATAGTGACATGAATTTGATTGGTCAGTATTTTTAGGCAAAGCACATGTTCTCAGCAAACAGAAAACAAAATATTGGAAGCGTGAGTCACGCTACCCAAAAATAAATAAAATCTTTTTTCACATAAATTTTTTTTCTATAACTTTTTTCCCCATGGTTCATTCATCATTTGACATAATTTTGACAAAATCTAACCATAAGATTATTGAAAAAAAGAAAAAATGTAGACGACCACCTTTAAGATCATGTTTTCGCAGACTTACTGTCCATAACCTCCATAAATGTACCCCCATTTTAAGACTATCTCCGTTTTAGACCTGCTTTTCTCAGATTTGTTGAGGTCATAAAAGAGGATTCCAGTGTATGAACTGACCAGTAGACAGAAGAAGATGGCCAGCTTGACCACCTGTTTGATGGACAGCCTGTTGTTGAGACGTTGCTTCTCCTCCTCCGCACGCAAGTACGCTTGGTAGGACAGGCGCGACATGATGGCTTCTTCTGCAAGGTCGTCTAAAATAGGCACATAGAGTTAAACATCTTTGAAACCTCCGCTAGGTGTCAGTACTGTCGCAGTTGCTATAAAATTATCGGGTTATCTCGCTGCATACACAACTGAAGAAAAACTCAAGTTACCATGGTATTTGTGATGAAAGGAAACCCTTTGGATTGTGCAAAAGTGTCAATAGACTATACAAAAGTGTCAATAGACTATACAAAAGTGTCAATAGACTATACAAAAGTGTCAATTGACTATACAAAAGTGTCAATAGACTATACAAAAGTGTCAATAGACTATACAAAAGTGTCAATAGACTATACAAAAGTGTCAATAGACTATACAAAAGTGTCCCTACATGGCAGGTGCCCTGTGATGACATATTTGGCTCACGTAAGTGTAGCCTATGCGATGATAAACTTTGTCTGTCTGTGCGTGCGTGCGTGCGTGCGTGCGTGTGTGTGTGTGTGTGTGATACAAACTTTAACATTTCCGAGTCTATGGATTACGTCAGTCTCGGTCAAAAGTGTTTGACGTGTGTGATAGAAACTATTTGAAGACGTCACATTATGACGTAAGAGGGTTAGACGTCACGCAAAGGAATTACTGAAAGTCTCGGTCATTGTTATTGTGAGCGGGCCGAGACTACTTGGCAGATCCAGGGTCTCGCTTTCTTGCACAGTTTCACCTATGCTTACTGTGTGTGTGTGTGTGTGTGTGTGTGTGTGTGTGTGTGTGTGTGTGTGTGTGTGTGTGTGTGTGTGTATGTGTGACGGAGTGATTGAGTTTGTGTTACTGTTTGTCGATTTCTTACGTGAGCCTTGAAGGCTTCGCCTCTTGTATATATTGGTCATGTCAAAGGACAACAGAAGGTGTGTCTGTCTTGCAAGGTGTCTTCTTAATAGTCTTATCAGAGGGGCCTCACATTGTCAAAGGAGAGTCGTCACCGTTTTAAAAATCGCTGCCAATACGTGTCTGTTGTCACAACAGCCAACAACTAAAATACCTTGGACTAGTCAATTGGTCATCAAAACCGGCACATTAAACAGCGAAAAAGGTTTTTGTATCGACCAAGCATCTCATCTGTACCTTTCAGAATTCTATTAGAAAGACGTCTGACATAGAGCTTTATGTACATCAATGCAAAAACAGCATTTGAAATCTACGTTAAAGATGATCACAATACACCAATGCCTTCCACACATATCATGTTACCTGACATTTGCCTGACTTCAGACAGGTTGCTGAAGCGAACAGACTTTCCACTGCCTCCATCTACAAAAGGAAAAGGTCATAGGACTCAGTAAATCACTGGTTCACACACACACACAAACACACACACACCACACAGACAAACACACACACACACACTCACACACACACTCACACACAACACACACACAAACACACATATGCAAATTCACTTGCAGAGTGACATACTCACTCATCAGTCAGCGTAATATTAATTAAAGAAACCTGACCCACGCCAAAGACGAAGAACCAGCCAACCAACTAAAATCCTCATCAACACAAAACCTGAGTTAGAGAAAAATATAAAATTACTGCAAACTTGCCAATGTTAGGACATGTATATCAAATTTGTTGTTTGATTTTGTTTTTTCAATATGTACCTCTCTGCTTTATCTTTGAATGCTTAAAGACACATACCGAACAAATTCTCTTGACAAAATTAAAATCAAATTAAATAAGACGGCTTACTTCCTGCATCATCAGAATCTGTTCCACTCGGGCTATGTATATCGTATTTCACAGGAACATAGATGGAATCTCCCTGAAACCAAAAACAAATGTGCAATTACAACTGAGTTACAGAATTGTTTTCCATCAGCAGAGGTTTAGAAAGTCTTTCATTAAATGAAACTATCCTTTGGCAGAAGCATTAGATCCTGCACTGCTTTTCACCATGATAAAGAGAACACTGACACTCAATCTGCACAGACTTCGTTTGACCTCAACAGTCAGCAAAACACCAACATGTATTTATGTTAAGGGAGGGATGGGGAGGAGGAGGGGGTGTTGATGCCATAGACTTTCTAGAATTTTTTAAAAAAAAAATTTTAAATTTATATTGCCAAAATATCCATTATTGCAAATTTGCCAGAGAAAAGATATGCCAGGTTTATCCTTGGATCACAGTCAATTAAATCAGGTCCAGTTCTATCTGTTACTTACCAAATGAGCTTCTGGTTCCGTGGGAGGAGACCCAGACCAAGCGTCATCCACCATTTTCTGTCACACAAAACATGGACAGTCCATAACAATGTATGTGTGATTATGATGAAACTAATTCTATATTGATCCATTAATGCTACATTATTTTTGGACCACCACTCCCTTAACAAAAATAAAAAATACACACACCTACAAATGAAACTAACACTGTTTAGAGTCTCAGAATGAGACAAAAAATCAAATGTTCCAAAGCATTTATTTATCGAAGTGTGTCAACTGTCAAGTATCATATGATGCATGTTTACATTTGGGTTAAATACTTCAGAAACTGATTTTTTTTCTATAAATTTACAGCTATAGTGATACTGATGGAGCAAATATTCTTTAGTATGTCAGTATGTTTGAGTGAGCGTGTGATTGAGCGTTCGAGTGCACTGGCATATATATATATATGTGTGCATATTTTATTATGTTTGTGTGTGTAGGTGTGTTCATGTATGTGCACACATGCACGCTTTCACACATCTCTTTGCATGTGTGCTTCTGACAATGTCTGCCTGAATGTTGAAAGTAAATCACAAAATGTTCATTACCCAATCTTTTTTCTTGCAACACTGTTCCCTCCATGGTCTCCAGATGATAAATCCAATGAGGTACATGGAGAACATGACAGTCTTGACGTAGGTGGTGAAGAACGGTTTGTCATACTTCTTGTTTTTGAAGATGTACTGGAAAAACAAACAAGTAAAAACTTTATTATGAAAAACAGAACAGAAAATAACAAAAGTTTATCACAACATTCAAAGCATCTCACACATGAACTGTCCCGGACATAAAGCAGGCCTCCCCACGGACACTCAACCTAGAAATTGCACTGAGACTGAGAGGGGTCCTTGGACCCCCTACAAATTAAAGTCCGAAGAAAAGGTGGTTCATACTGAACACAGTACTGATGGTACGCATGATATAGGATATATATATATATGTAGTGTGTCCTAGGACCCGTTGTTTTCAGTTTTAGTGCGTCATGAGACTGAGACCCCCTCCACGAATTACTAGTATGCGTTTTCGGCTTCTAGTGCATATATATAGGACGCACAGTTTGGGGAGCCCTGCCAAGTGTTTAAATCATACTAAGTACCAGTAGTGGCTGTAAAATATTAAGTTCAAGATTTTACACACACATTTTATTTTCAAGTGTCACTGTTACACTGCATTCCTGTTTTCAAAGTAGTGCACCTGCGACATGAGACCCCTCTGCATGCCGATAAACCTCTTAAGAACGGACACGTTCAGATGTCCATTTTGTATTCAACTTTACCAAAATATACCTGTTATGACAGGCCACCTGCCACATCAGGGCCTCACATCCACGTCGGACATCGGACATATGAGGATATTTTTTTCAAATGTCCTATACATTTTTCATGCAGGAGGACAAATGTCCTATTGTTTTTGTCACAAAGTGGTCAACTTGAACTTGAACTTGAAGTTTACTATGAGGTAGGCTGTGTAGCCTTTACATAGGTCCTATTACTAGACTGTAGCATGCGTGGCGGGCTGTTCTACAATCTAAACGAGGCAGGTAGGGTTGTACATAGAAGCACTGTGGCGCCAGAAATTGTCTATCCTGGTCTTAAAGCTGTTGACTGATGGCGCTGTTACTGCCTCTTCAGGCAAACTGTTCCAGGTGTTCACTACTCGCTGGGAGAAGTAATTGCTTCGTACGTTCAGTCTACAGTGTTCTTTGCTGAGTTTCAGAGAGTGGCCTCTAGTGTCTCTACTGCTGATGGGCTCAAAGTGGGGTCTGTCCGCTTCGTACATGCCGTGCACATACTTGAAGGTATCTATCATGTCGCGCGCCCCGCAGGCGACGGTGTTCCAGGCTTGGAAGTTTCAGAGCTTTCAGCCTCTCACAGTAGGGCTCGTCTTTCAGACCTGGAATTAGTTTGGTCGCTCTGCGTTGCACGTTCTCCACTTCAGCACATAGCGCCTTGTGGTGTGGCTGCCACACTGAGTGCCCGTATTCCAGCTTGGGTCGGACCAGACTCTTGTATAGTTGGATGAACATTTCCTCCGTCAGGTAGTCAAAAGTTCTCCTGATGACGCCCACGATCTGGTTGGCCTTTCCAGAGACTATGCTGACGTGTTCTTTGAAGCTCAGTCTGTTGTCGACGTGCACACCCAAGTCTTTCTCCACCTCACTCTCCTGTAGCTCAATGTTGACATCCACCCCTCCCCTCTTCCCCTTCATAAAGTACTTTGCCCCGGACTTCTTGTTGCCGAGCTTCAAGGCGTGGCACTTATCTGGGTGGAAGCGGAGCAGCCAGTTGTCCGACCACTGTTGTAGACTGTCCAGGTCATGCTGTAGTGCCTCTGGCCCCCCCTCTGTGTCGCTGCGAGTGTAGACCTTCGTATCGTCGGCGAATAGGCGGACGGGACAGGAACACACCTCCGGCAGGTCGTTGATGTAGATGACGAAGAGTAGAGGCCCGCACACTAATGTGTTGCAGTCTGCTTCTACTTCCACAGTGGAACTCCCCTCTTAAGACCCCTGAATTTAAGACTTCTTCCATTTTGTCACCCTCCTTTCTCAGTGTACTTTTACCACCATTTTGTCACCCTCTTTTCTCAGTGTACTTTTACCACCATTTTGTCACCCTCCTTTTTCAGTGTACTTTTACCACCATTTTGTCACCCTCCTTTCTCAGTGTACTTTTACCACCATTTTGTCACCCTCCTTTTTCAGTGTACTTTTACCACCATTTTGTCACCCTCCTTTCTCACAATCTCGGTGTACTTTTACCACCATTTTGTCACCCTCCTTTCTCAGTGTACTTTTACCACCATTTTGTCACCCTCCTTTCTCAGTGTACTTTTACCACCATTTTGTCACCCTCCTTTCTCAGTGTACTTTTACCACCATTTTGTCACCCTCCTTTCTCAGTGTACTTTTACCACCATTTTGTCACCCTCTACTTTTACCACCATTTTGTCACCCTCTACTTTTACCACCATTTTGTCACCCTCCTTTCTCAGTGTACTTTTACCACCATTTTGTCACCCTCCTTTCTCATTGTACTTTTACCACCATTTTGTCACCCTCCTTTCTCAGTGTACTTTTACATGTACCACCATTTTGTCACCCTCCTTTGTCAGTGTACTTTTACCACCATTTTGTCACCCTCCTTTCTCAGTGTACTTTTACCACCATTTTGTCACCCTCCTTTTTCAGTGTACTTTTACCACCATTTTGTCACCCTCCTTTCTCAGTGTACTTTCACACACACCACCATTTTGTCACCCTCCTTTGTCAGTGTACTTTTACCACCATTTTGTCACCCTCCTTTCTCAGTGTACTTTTACCACCATTTTGTCACCCTCCTTTCTCAGTGTACTTTTACCACCATTTCGTCACCCTCCTTTCTCAGTGTACTTTTACCACCATTTTGTCACCCTCCTTTCTCAGTGTACTTTTACCACCATTTTGTCACCCTCCTTTCTCAGTGTACTTTTACCACCATTTTGTCACCCTCCTTTCTCAGTGTACTTTTACCACCATTTTGTCACCCTCCTTTCTCAGTGTACTTTTACCACCATTTTGTCACCCTCCTTTCTCAGTGTACTTTTACCACCATTTTGTCACCCTCCTTTCTCAGTGTACTTTTACCACCATTTTGTCACCCTCCTTTCTCAGTGTACTTTTACCACCTTTTTGTCACCCTTCTTTCTCAGTGTACTTTTACCACCATTTTGTCACCCTCCTTTCTCAGTGTACTTTTACCACCATTTTGTCACCCTCCTTTCTCAGTGTACTTTTACCACCATTTTGTCACCCTCCTTTCTCAGTGTACTTTTACCACCATTTTGTCACCCTCCTTTCTCAGTGTACTTTTACCACCATTTTGTCACCCTCCTTTCTCAGTGTACTTTTACCACCATTTAAATACTCTCTACCTTCAAAGACCTGATTGTTTCAGATTTTTTGTTAAGGTCGGAAAGAGGGGGGGGGGGAGGGGGGACTGGGTTCCAATGTACCATGATTGTGTATGCTCAACTGTAAAGTAATCAGGAAGACTAACCTCAGTAAGTTCAGAAGATGCAACCCAGATAATGTCCACAATCAGCAGGACGACGACTCCCAGGGCCAACCTCTGGGCTTGATTGAGCGCATTAACACCAAGCATGTTGAAAGTCAGGTCCAGAGGTGTCTAAACGTGTTCATATGCCACTGTCCACTTTGCTGCTATGCCACTATGCTTACAAACATACATGTATGGCACCAAAACAAGCTCAAATGTTGGACATAAGACAAGTTGGTTACATCAATGGCACTTTCCTCTTGTATGCAGAAGGCTTGTTCATGATACAGTCACTGATCACTACTGTTGCATCACCATTACATCCAGGGTTTGGTACAGTCGTATTCATCTCTATAGTCTAAGACTGTACAAAGTACGTTCACACGCGCAGCCTGGTTTGGTCTCCCTCCGCATGAACAAATTGCTGCACCTAACTCCATGATACTGAATCTATGCTCCAGAGATTGTTTCAAAACAAACCCAGGCAGCAATGCCTGCGTGCATATTTTTCTTTGTTTTATCTGTAAGCAGTCCCAATTGACAAAATCACTTCTCCAACCTCAAAGATGCACTGAACCTTGTGCTTGAACAGTTACATGATATTTCTTTGTTAACTCTGTTTTCAAACTGTTTATCTGCTTAAAAAAACACACATGTGATTTTGAATTTAGAAATTAGAACATAGATGTCTGTCCGTTGCACTCTGGGTTAAAAAATGGATTCGACTTCCTGCGACTCTGTTGTGAAGTTTAATATGCTCTCTGCAACATTCTTCTGAAACAGAAGAAAAATACATTATTATATTATGAAACAATATGGACCATATCTGTAGTGTAACAGGTGCAGAATGTATAAAGCCCACAATTAATTACCTAATTTCCTCAGCATGTTCCCCATCTGTCACTGTGTCACTGTCAGTGTCATGCATGGGGTTAGATCAATAATTGCTGTTGTTAGAAATAGAATACCAGTGAATTATCAAATTACCTCAGACAATTAATTTATTGCAATCATCACTGATTCTGCTTATGTCATGGTGCACACTTGTAAAATCTTGTGTTCAAAACCAAATTAGGTTAGTTCATGCAAAAGCTTAGTTTTCTTGCAGTACGGAATGAATTGCTAATTAACTGCATGATTCATTGATTGTATATACTCTGTCTTCTCTAAATTCTAATACAAAATTTTTTCTGCGAAAGATACCAAAAACATGTCTTTACAAGTGTTATAAGTTATAGCGGCTAGACTGCAAACATGATAAATTTACTCTACTGCGTCTGTTAGTTTAACAGAAAAAGGCTTTGAACTTGAAGATGCTGGTGTTGGTATGACCAAAATTAAAAACACCATTTACTAGATTTACTGATTTAGTCTAGCCACGTCACCAGTTCTGCACAGCCTTTTCAAAGACATACATCAATGAAGAAAAAATCAAAACTTCCCAGCTCTCAACCAATCCAGCCACGTCCGACAGACACCAGAACAAATAACCCAAGGGCCAAGTTAACCATTAAAGAAAGCCCTAGTCCACAAAAAGCTATATCTACAGTGTCCAGTTTACCGTCCTTCATCAGATCGAGGCTGGTCAGGATGAGCCGTACCAAGGGGCACAGCAATGGGTGTGGTACTGGTTTCGGCAGAAAGACTGCACAGCAAACCCAAGGCTCAACTCGCTACACATGCGTGGTTCAGGGGGCAGAGCAGTGCGAGCAGTGACCAGTCCAGGAGGGCAAAATTGTTTATATAGTCATTCTGATTCTGAGTGAAACCCTGCTCACAGCTGCCCTCATTATGGACTTCAGTAAAGCGTTCGACCGAGTCTGCCACGAACTTCTTCTCCACAAGCTTCACCATTATGGCGTCGTCGGGACGATGCACGCCTGGATCAAGGGGTTCCTCTCCGACCGGCAGCAGGCAGTCGTGGTTGACGGCGCCACCTCCAGTCTCGTTCCCGTGGAGTCCGGGGTACCACAGGGGTCCGTAATTGGCCCCGCCCTCTTTTTACTCTACATAAACGATCTGCCTGAGGGCCTCACCTCCACCTCCGGCCTGTTTGCTGATGATACTCTCTGCCACAGAACTATCAGCTCCGCCAGTGACAAGCAAGCCCTCCAAGAGGATCTGAACCGCCTCGCTGAGTGGGAGCAGAAGTGGCTGATGAGCTTCCACCCGGATAAGTGCCAGACTCTCCCGGTGTCCAGGAAAAGAAACCCCACGCCATGCTCTTACCAACTGCACGGCCATACCCTCAGCCCTGTAAACGAGGCAAAGTACCTCGGAGTGACCCTGTCCCACGACCTGAGGTGGGATATCCACATCCTAAACATCACTAACAAAGCAAACCAGATGCTTGGCTTTCTCCGACGCAACCTAAGAGTCGGCTCACAGGAAGTGAAGCAGAGAGCCTACTTTGCCCTTGTCCGTTCTCCCCTGGAATTTGCGAGTCCCGTGTGGGATCCGTACACCTGCAAGGACGTGGATCGCCTCGAAGCTGTGCAGCGCAGGGCAGCCCGATGGGTTGTAAATCGCCACCGCAAGACTTCGAGCGTTGATGCCATGTTGGAACACTTGCAGTGGCCCACACTTCAAGATCGGCGCCGCAGAGCCCGCCTCATCACCATGTACAAATACACCAATGGCTTGCTGTCGATCAACACCCGCAACACACCCACCCCAAATCCCACCGCCAAAAGCACCAGACTCCTTCACGATGCTGCCTACCAGCTACCGTTGTGCCGCACAACCTACCGCCAGAAGTCCTTCTTTCCACGCACCATCGTGGACTGGAACGCGCTCCCAGGTGAGGTCGCTCTCAGCCCCTCTCTGGAAGCCTTCAAATCCCGGATCTAGACACCCCTCCCCGCCCCCACCACCCCTCCCCCCGCCACTGTTCCTCCCCACCTCCCTCCTCTATTTCTACCCCCCACTAGCTACCACTGAACCCCCGGGCAGTTCTAATAACACCAGCTGCAAATCATCTTCGCAACTCTCTCCAAAGTCTGCAGAATCTTCACTTTGATGAAGGCGGCAGTCTAAAGAAAGAAGAAGAAGAAGAAAACCTCTCAGCAAGTGACGTGGCAGGTTTCATGGTATTATTTTGATAGTCTCAGATTTGCTTAGTCTTTTAAATCCATATCTGTGAGAATCTGCTGTATTTGTTGTATTAACATGCAAACTAGTTGTTGTTTAAATACTTTTTTGAAAATAAAAGTTGAATTTTTTTATAATGTGTTTATTTATGTGCGTGTGAATGGTGGCGATCGTCAAAATACGGACGGATGAATTTACTTTTGCCACAGCATCACTAAACAAAGAACTAAATTCCAACACACACATGCACAAGTATCAATGCTGTTGTGGTTGAGAGTGCCAGAACACATTGGAATGATTGTTTTTCAACAACAATCGATATCCATAACACAAATTCTAACTTATACTAGCTCCGCAAAAAAAATGTATGGGGATTCGGATCTGTCCGTCCGCATAGCGATATCAAGAGCATCGAAACTAATTGTGATTTCACAGGACAAAAACACAAGTTTACCTAATTTTGTATACTGTAAATACAAGTTTGTGCACCCTTGAAGTGAGTTATAATGTTGCCGAGGTCAATTTGCCCTTGATCGAGGCACGGTGACCCGAGTTTCAAAGTTGCGATCCTGTCCGTCTAAACAATGTAACGATCGCCACATTTTTCTTTTCATTCAAAAACTAACCGTTTGGGGAGGAAGTGACCTCACGTTGTTTTACGTTGACGCTCGCGCTCGACAGAAAAAGACCGCAACAGTTTTTCAGTTAAAAAAATCGCAAAGTAATTACATTTTCTGAGGTTTTCTAGTGTCCGTCTAGTAACAATCGCCACTCTAACGATCGCCACTGAGTGTTGAAGTCACATTTAACTCCATTTTCGACTGTTTTAAGAAACTATTTTGACGCTCAATCGTCACGTTTCAGTGTCGAAACACGTACTGTGCATTTGCAATCAGCCGGTGTGTCCAAACTGAAATGCGAGTGATGCCTCGATTTGTGGCGATCGCTCACGTGGTTGACGGACAGAAATACCTTCTTAGGGGGTAGGGGAACAGTTACTCCTCCATACAATAATGGTGTTTACAAATGATTGCAAACTTGTCTCTTTATAAACTGTTCAGACATGTCTTCTCTTCAATAATTTTCAGTTTTGCTCGGTTTGTTAATCAGGAGCACCCTGCAGTAAATGTTTCATCTGTGACAATGCTCGAAATGTTGACGTAATTCCAATGCCCATATCCTTCTCTTGTTACCTCATCTAGCCAAAACCATTGAAGATAGAAAGACATTTATTGAACAAACTAGATGCACAACACCAGTCTTAACACGTTTTGGTCTTACATGTATATGAAAATATTGATGGCCAAGGAATGGTTTGAAAAAAAAGACGGTTTTTCCCTTCAAAACGGTCTAGGTCTGCCGGAAGTCGTATTTTTTCAAACCATTCATTTGAGAATCAATATTTTGATATACATACAAGAACAAAACTTGTTAAGAATGATGTGGGGCATATTTTTTGTTCAATAAATGTCTTTCTATCTTCAACGGTTTTGGCTATATGAGGTATATGCATGCATAGGATGACCGTATTGCTTTTTTTGCGTTTTCAGGGTATGCCGCTTTGCGCCTGGTTTTTAGATATAAATAAGGACCAGGACTATAAAAAAAATTACTGTTTTTAGTTGTAACAAACTCACTTTGTTGGAAAAACATGTCCTTTGAATTGTGTGCCAACATTTATTTTGTAGAATTTGAGTGTGTAAATAGTAAATTGCTGAACACAATACTGTGAAACCTGCCACAATATTCTTAAGTCGATAGGTAAGACACACAAAAACGTTGTGTTCCATCGTGTGCGCGGTAAACCCATAAACAATGTGACCCTATAAAGTGTAATAACGCACTGGACATTAGTGCAAGCCAGCAAACTTGAAAATCACAGTTCCATATTTTTGTGACGTGCAGGAATTGTAGCAGACGATTTCAATGGTATGCAGAGAATAACAAACTGTTACTCCAAAAGAACATATATTACAAATGTATGTCATCAATTTATAAATCACCTGAAGTCAAGAACCATCTAATTGTAATCTAAATCCCAAAACATCCTGCAATTCCACTTGCAGCATAGTCATTTTTGATTCATTGGACACTTGCCGGAAGTGCACTTTCATCCAACATTTTTAACAACCAGGCGAAAGAAACATTTTTCTTTGGCTAAAAACAAATAGTTTGCAACATGTTACCAAAACAAAACAAGGGATTAAACAGACACAAAGACTCAAACATAACAAAATGTATCACCAAACAAAATAATTTGTTTTTGATTGAACGTTCTTTTCGCCAAACTAAGTCATATTGGGAAGATAACCCAAGACGAGCAATTTTTTCCTCAAAAATCGAGATCACTTCCCTTCCCTTCGCTTGCCACCCCCCTCCCCCTCCTCCCTCTCTCTCTCTCTCTCTCTCATTCTCTCTCTCTCAGACACACTCTCTCTCTTTCTCTCTCTCACTCTCTCTGTAGTGAACTTAACTTCTATTTTTTCTAGTTGTTGAGTTATCCTTCAATGGGCGAGGGCCGGATGAAAAAATGCATGTTTGCATGTCACCCTAAAAAAAAATTCAATTCAATTCTATTCAATGAGGGGGTCGATGCTTTACCACGTGCACCGGGAATGGGCTTTTTGGACGTAACGTGCATGGGAATGGGGAAATTCTCGTAGCGTGCACCGTGCACAGAGGTCCGGCGTGCACCGTGCATGGAGCTTTTTCGTAACGTGCACCGTGGATCACCGTGCATGGCACTTTTGGCCTCAACGTGCACGTGCACAGACCCCCCCCCCCCCCCCCCCCCCCCCATTGTGACCCTCTTCAATTCTCTCGCTCTCTGTCTCTATTTTTTATATTTAGTCAAGTTTTGACTAAATATTTTAAC